>NW_007252328.1:127913-253862 GCF_000164805.1 Carlito syrichta
CATACTCCTAAATGGACAAAAATTGGAACCATTTCCCCTGAAAACTGGAACAAGACAAGGATGCCCATGCTCAGCCCTCCTGTTCAATATAGTATTGGAAGTCCTGGCTAGAGCAATCAGAGAAGAGAAGGCAATCAGGGGTATCCAAATAAGAAAAGAGGAAGTCAAATTATCTCTCTTTGCAGATCACATGATCATGCACCTTGAAAACCAAGAGAATCTGTCAAAAACCTCCTTACACTGATAATGGCCTTTGGCAAAGTCTCAGGATATATTAATGTGCAAAAGACAACCGCATTTCTTTACACCAATAATAAACAAACAGAAACCCTAATAAAAACCACAATTCCATTCACAATAGCCATGAAAAAAATGAAATACCTTGGCATCTTCCTAACCAGAGACATGAAAGAACTTTACAATGAAAACCACAAAACACTGCTCAAAGAAATCAAAAATGACACGAACAAGTGGAAAGATATCCCATGCTCATGAATTGGAAGAAACAACATTGTGAAGATGTCCATCTTACCTAAGGTAATCTACAGATTCAACGCAATACCTATCAAATTACCAGCAACATTCTTCTCAGACCTAGAAAAAACAACACAGAAATTCATATGGAAACACAAATGAGCAAGAATAGCCAGAACAATCATCAGCAAAAAAAAACACAACAGGTGGTATCACATTACCAGACTTCAGACTTTACTATAAAGCTACAATCATCAAAACAGCTTGGTATTGGTATAGGAACAGGCATATAGATCAATGGAATAGAATTGAGATTCCAGAAACAAAACCTTAATTTCTCAATCAACTCATCTTTGACAAAGCCTCCACCACCTACCACTGGGGAGAGGAGAACCTATTCAGTAAGTGGTGCTGGGAAAACTGGCTGACCATGTGCAGAAGATTGAAACAGGACCCCTACCTATCCTCATCTACAAAAATTAACTCCAAATGGATCAGAGACCTAAATGTAAAACCTCAAACCATAAGAACCTTAGAAAATGAAGGACATACCCTCATGGAAATTGGAACTGGCATCCAATTCCTGAACAAAACCTGAAACCCACAGGCCATAAGGGATAAAATAGACAAGTGGGACCTCATGAAACTGACAAGCTTCTGCAAAGCCAAAGAAACCATCAAGAGAACAGAGAGACAGCCTACAGACTGGGAAAAAGTATTTGCCAACTCCAGGTCTGACAAAGGCTTAACATCTTGGATCTACAGGAAACTCAAATGTGCTGAAAAGAAAAAAACAAACAACCCCATTATAAAATGGGCAAAAGAAATGAACAGTCACTTCACAAAGGAAGACATCTGAGCAGCCAAGAAACACATGAAGAAATGTTCAACCTCACTAATCATCAGGGAGATGCAAATCAAAACCACACTGAGATACCACCTAACTCCAGTCAGAATGGCAATTATCAATAACTCAAAAAATAACAGTTGTTGGAGAGGGTGTGATGAAAAGGCAACACTCCTACACTGTTGGTGGGAGTGTAAATTAGTGTAACCTCTGTGGAAAGCAGTGTGGCAATTCCTAAAAGCTCTAAACATCAACCTCCCATATGACCCTGCAATCCCCTTACTGGGAATATACCCTGGAGAACTCAAATCACTCTATAAAAAAGATACCTGCACACGAATATTTATCGCAGCATTGTTCACAATAGCAAGAACCTGGAACCAACCATGCTGTCCATCAAAAGAGGACTGGATTAAAAAAATATGGTATATATACGCGATGGAATACTATGCATCCATAAAAAAGAACAAAATTATGAATTTCGTAGCAACCTGGATGGAACTAGAGTCTATAATACTGAGTGACCTCTCATAGAAACAAAGATCTGAGTATCACATGTTCTCACTCTTATAGTGGACCTTGATCATCCAATGCACTACCATAAGAAAATGACAGTGGTGGGGGAAACTATGTGGGGAGCGGAAGGGGGACGGGACTAATGGTAGTAAAAAATCTGTCTGGGGATGGGGAGACACCTGTTATCAACAAGGGGGCCTAAATGAAGCATATTTGTATACCTAACCCTTAACTGTACCCCACAACATCATAATAAAAAATATTAATTAAAGAAATATATACATAGTCAGTCAAATTTTATTCTTTAGTAGTATCCAAGGAAACCAGTACAGCTTCAGAAATAGACAGCACAGAATTAAAAGGAGACAAATGCAGTAACCAATGCCCATTTTAATTATTTTTTTAAAAAATGTAGTTTTGTTATTAATTTATCAGGAAACCTGAATATGTGAAATGGCATTATATGAAGACTACCTCAAAACTCACTAGAAAAAAACAAAGAAAAAAACAAAACTCACTAGGACTCTTACAGGGGAAAGCACTATTTAACTTATAAGGTTGTATTTCCTTAGGAAAATAAATAACTTGAATACAAGTCTTGGTCTAGTTACTCGGGTATGAAAAAGAATAGTCTTATTTATTGCAAGCTCATTTTGGCAGGTTTTCTTATGCCACCTTTCTCAGTCAAATTTTTTTTAATTCCACTATTCAAAAGAATAACCATTGTTTTTATTTAGATAATTCATTTTATAAGAATGTTGTCTTCTAAACAGATACTCTAGATCTATTAGTATATTTGAAACCTTATGTGTTTTTTTCTCCCATTTGACTCTAAGCTCATATTCCCCTTTCTCAATAGTTTTCTAAGTTCACATTCCCCTTTCTCAATAGTAAACTCTCAGTGAGGAGGAAAACAGTTGCCCAGCATTCCCAAATACAAAAAATGGAGTACCTTTCCGCTAAAATCTTAAGTACACACACAAAATGATGAGAAAGTAGATCCTCTTAAACTTCCTGTCAGGAGGCACAAGCAGGCCTTGTGTACTCTTGCCATTATCCAGTAGACAGTTGTTCCTGTTTTCATATGTGTGTGTTTTATATGTGTGTGTGTTTATAACATATATATATATTTGCAAGTGTGTGTGTGTGTGTGTGTGTGTGTGTGTGTGTGTGTGTGTGTGTGTATGTGTGTACCTGTGCCGTGAAGCATAGAATGTAACATAAATAGATAGAGGACAAGTTCAGAGGACAAGGCAGCACTCCTCATTCCCACCCTATGCCAGCAGAAACTGAATGATTTTTTTTTTTTGCTTTTGCGTCTTTCTCCAGGTGAGAGCCAATAACAACACAAAACTCCTGCAGCAGCAACAGTGGCAAGAAAGACAACTATCAAGGCTCTCAAACTTTTGGCCCTGCTGCTTTGCCAAAAAGTAGTCCTAGATATGGATAACATAGGGAACCTAAAATCCCAGTTTTCTCACCAGAACATCAGGAAAGGGAAATACTAAGAGAGACTGGGAATAGAATCACTGAAAGTAAGCCGCTGGAGAAAGGAATCCCCTGAATCTATGTATTAAGTTCTGACATTACCCCTAAGCTAAGATGTACACGAATGAAACCAACTGGTATTAATTCAGCAAAAACTCAAGAAGTAAACTACAAAGTAAACTGCTGGATAGGTTCCAGATTGGTTTTGGGTGGTGGATAATCAGGGAAGACTAGAGGTTTTCAAAAACTAAATTGACATTGGAACCAGAGCCCACAAAAGAAAGATCATGAACTTGAAGTCTATACCTAACTGGATTGACTGCCTCCTTGAAAAAAAAATTACCAGCTTTGGAAAAAATTACCTGCTTTGGATATTAACAAGGCCCATGATTTTATTTAAAAAGATGCAATTCCCTATTTGAATTTTTAAAATGTTCGGGATGCAACCCAAAATTACTCAATGTAAAGAAAACTAGAAAAATCTAAACAACTTTTAAGGCAAAAGACTATCAGCAAATACCAACCCCAGGATGACTCATATATTGAAAATCTCAGACATAGGCCTTAAAGCACCCTTTATGATTCAAGAAGTTAAAAAAAAAAGGAAAAAATAAATTTTCTCAGCAAGAAAATAGAAGCTATCAAAAAATGAAAAATTTTTGAGCTAAAAATTTAATAATAAAAATTAAAAATTCACTAAGAAACTCAATAGCAGAATTGAAAGAACAAATGTACTCAAAGATAGAACAATAAAAATTATACATTTTGAAATATATTTTTAAAAAGAGTTTTAAAATTGGACAAAGCTGTGCATGGTGGCTCACATCTGTAATGCCAGCACTTTGTGAAGCCAGGGTGGGAGGATTGTTTGAGCCCAGGAATATAAGACCAGCATAGGAAATATAGTGAGACCTCAGTGCTACCAAAAAAAATTAGCTGGGCATGGTGGCACATGCCTGTGGTCCCCCAGCTACCAGGTGACTGAGATGGAAAGATCACCTGAGTCTAGCAGATCAAGGCTGTGTTGAGCCATGGTCATGCCACTGCATTTCAGCCTGGGTGACAATTTGAGACCCTGACTCAAAAAAAAAAAAAAAAAAAAAGGCAAAAAGTGAGCAGAGTCTCAGGGACCAGAAAATACCCAAGGTCTACTATTCATGTAATAATCATCTCAGAAGGAGAGGATAAATAGATTGGTACAGAAAATATATTTCAAGAAATTATGGCTGAAAATTGTCCACATTTGGTGAAAGACAAATTTGCAGATCAGAAAGTTTAGCAAACTGTAAACCTCAAACAGGATAATTAAAAAAACAAAGAAAACTTAATTGCAGCTAGAGAAAAAAGACACAGCACTAAAAATATATGGAACTATGGTTTGAATGTCTACCAATTTTTCATTGGGAATAGTGGAGGCTATAAGGCAATGGATCAGGATTTAGAAATCTATGAAAGAAAAAAATGTTATCTAGAGTTCTGTATCCAATTAAAACATCCTTCAGAAATTAAAAAAAAAAATTAGAGTGAAGAAAAGCCAAGTTAATATTTTTCTGAAGGTCTGCTTTAAAAGAGATGCTAAAGAAAGTTTTTCAAGTAGAAAGAAAATAATAACAGAGAAAAACCTGAAACATCAAGATTGAGAATAAAAAGTCCAATATCTGGCTAAATAAAATGTATAGAATAGTCAGAGTATATTTTCTTAAGGCAGTGATATTTGAGCAAAAACTTTGAAGCAAAGATATGAACTAAAAATTTTGGAGTGAGGCACATTCAAAGCAGAAAGAATAACTGAAGCAATTTACCTAGTTGGAAGGTTTTTAAGGAATTATAAAGAAGCCAGTGGGGGGGGTGGGAAGTGGGAAAATGATAAGAAATAGGTTAGGAAACATAGCCAGGAGTTTTTCTCATTAATTTAGATTATCTGTTCAATAGATAGAACATTTTAAGTCCTTGTAAGAAATTCAGATTTTATTCTAAGTATAAGAAGCACTTGAAAGGTTTTATGTAGGGGAGGTACATGATTTAATTTACATTTTAAATCTATCTCTCTGGTTTCCATATGAAGAGTAGACTGCAGACGGGCAAGAATGAAAGCAGGGATACCAGCTAGGAGTATTATAGAAGGTGAGGTAAGGGTGATAGTAGAATGAATTAGCCATGTATCATGGAAATGGTTGGTCTGGGATACATTTTGGAGCTGAAACTGACAAGGTTCAATTATGGATTAGATTGATGTATGAGAAAAAGAAATCTAAGAATCAGTCCAATATGTTTGGCCTACATAGTTAAGTCAAAGAGATGTTAGTGGAAGAAAGATTTCAGGAAAATATCAAGGATTTAGATTTAAACATACAAGTTTGTAATGCCCATTGGACATTCAAGTGAAGATATTGGGTAGGCAGTTGGATATATGTTTGAGGTTAAAGATGAATTTTATGAGCTTGAAATTTGGGAAATAGCTCAGGTTGAGAATATATACTTGAAAATTATCAGCATATAGTAAGAATTTAGAACAAGCCAGCAAATGAATATAAATTGAGAATACTCAAGCCTAAAGCCCTCTAATGTAGAAGTTTAAGTTAGGAAACAATAGCCAGTTTACTGCTTGGTTACTGATGTTTTCAAGATGTGACATAGCAGTCAATTAAAATTTAGAACAACAACATTAAACACCACAGGAACAGCCAAGTGAGGTATAAAATAATATTGAAGTAGAGCATAGTAATTTGTCTACATAGAATAAACTCTTGATTGTATATTACAACCTCACATTAGCTTAGAAGTTGTCTGTAGGTTTAATCCACAAATCCCAGAAAGACAAATGTTCATAAGGCACTCCTCAATCACATCACTATGTAGAAGTGAATGATTGAAGCACTTTTAAATACATTATTTAATCACCACAATTTTTTTTAACAAAAGTATTTCTATTCATTCAGGTAACAAAGCCAGACTCATTGAGGTTAAATAACTTGCCTAATATCACATCTAAATGATGTAATAAATGGCAAAGGTCAGCAGAAAGAGGGATTAGTAAAAAGAAAATGAAAAGGCAACAGGCTAAATCTAGACTACTGAAGCAAGAAAGTGCAAAAGAGAAAGTAGAAAGGGGAAAAAAAGGTGAATAATTACAGACCCGGCTTTTTCTGAGATTGAGAAATACAAATTTACATGTGGTCTGGCTCTAGATAAAGATCTTCCTTCTTAGATAAGCTAGGGTTGATGTGGTAGAAAATCAGACATGGCAGAGAAAGAGAGGCATGGAAGTGGCCACACACCCAGGTTTCTGAGAGCTGGGTCTGGGTGTGTAAGAGTGATTGGAGCTAAGTTGTGTCCAGATGTTATGGAACCACATTCAGCAACAATTCCAAAGTGGACACTTCAGAACAGAATCAAAACAAAACAAAATAAAACAAAAAACATCTTTCTTGTAAATCAGTTACAAGCAAGTACTCATAATTTGGCTGTCTGAAGGTACAGCCCTAGTTGATCAGCTGAGGCTATGGTCAGGGGAGAAAATCACTCTAACAAACTTGCCTATCTTACTCCTGGTCAAGGAAAAGCTGTGCCAGGCAGAACACGGTGGTGGCCAGTGGCTGGAGGAGTATCTGATATAAGTAAGTATTTTATAAACACTTGTTAAAAACTAAATAAGTGAGTAAACAGAAAATGTCACAATGTGAGTCTCAAGATCTGAGATTTAAGCCTATTTTAATCTCCCAATAGATGGGTTTTTCTGGGTCAATCACTAAATCTCATTTTTGAAGAAGTCAAATTCACCAATCAAAACAAAGTACCTGCAGATTTTGAAAGACAACCTATAAGAGAGGCAAATGAAACTTTGATTAAGAAAATACAGGAATTGGCTCCAAGATGGCCACCATAGAGCAGCAAACCAACACATCTCTCACTAACAAGGCAGAAAGTAGGGACCCAGTCACAAATTGACTGAGACACCCTGGATATTTATCGATGGTTAATATACTCAGCACCCAGAAAAGGTCTCTTTGAGCTTGCAGAGACCAGAAAACAACAGCAGATGCAGGACTCTGGGCTCCCCACCCCTTCCTTGTTTCAGACTGAGATAAAGGTGGCTTTGGTAGGGCTAGAAAGAGATGAGTGATTCAAAGATGTTTTGAGTTAGTTCACCACCTCCTACCCACACAGAAGCTATTGATTCCACACAGGAGGAGCCTTGGTCGAGACATAACAGAGAGAAATCAGACTCCAAGCAAAACAGGGAATAGACTCTTCCATAGTCACTGCTGCCTTGGCAGCCTCTTCTCAAGCATTAAGAGAGCCTCATGCAGACTGAATCTGGCTGGCATGTCCACTGTTGGCAGCTAGTGGAAAAGCAGACTGGTCCCTCTCCACTTCTTGTGCAAACAGGGTAGAGAGTAGGGACACAGCCGCTGTTACACCCTGCACCCAGCAAGGGACTCTTTATACACACAGACCAGAAAGCAACATCAGGTGTGGGATGCTGGGCACCTCACTCCCTACCCTGTTTCAGGCTTGGACAGGATTGAAAGATGTGGTTGGGTTGAATACTGGTTTGTCTAGCTTAGCAGAGAGAGAGAGAGAGAGAGAGAGAGAGAGAAAGAGATCCTGCAATTATGGTATCCAATCACAGGGTGGAGCAAGCAGCAGCAGAAGTGAACGCTTCTTCCCCTATCACTGAGTGACAGAATTATAGAGAAGAAAAGGAAATCTGTCACAAATGAGGAATAAAAATCAATGGAAAAACACAGGTAACTTCCAGAGTCCTAAGGAGATAGTGCCCCAAAAACCACAAACAATGGAAACCTCCCAGAATGACTTGCCTCAGATAACAGCTGTAGAAATAAAAAATTGAATGGCAAACATGAACAAGAAGCAAAATTCAATTAAATTGTAAAGGAGTTGGTCAATTTCAAAAAAAAGCCTATTCTGAAAAAAATGGAGATAAAGAACTGTGTCCTCAAAATGAATAACAAACTAACAAGCATAGGGAACACAATTAACAAAGCAGAGGAAAGACTCTCAGAGCTTGAAGACTAAAATATAAAATTAACCCAATCTGTCAGAAACATAGAAAAAATGTAAAAAGAAGGAGCAAAGCCTCCAAGAGATTTGCAACTGCATCAAGAAGCCAACTCTACGCCTGATTGGAATCTCTGAAGCAGAAAGGGTAACAGAGAACACCTTGGAATAAGCATTCCATGAGGTCATCCAAGAAAACTTACTTCATCTCACCAGAGATGCTGCTATTCAAGCTCAAGATACTCAGAAAACCCCCACAAGGCACCACTTAAGAAGACCTACTCCTAGATACATGGTAAACTGCCTACATAAAGTAGTTTTGAAAGAAAAAAATCCTAAAGGCAGAGAGAGAGAAATATCAGACTACCAACCTGGGAAGACCAATCAGAATAGCTCCAGATTTATCTGCAGAAACACTACAAACCAGAAGGAATTAGAGTCCATTTGTGTGTGTGTGGGTATGTGTGTGTGTGTGTATGTGTGTGTGTCTTACTCTGTCACCCAGGCTGGAGTATAGTGCAGTGGTATACTCATGGCTGCCACAGTCTTTGACCTGCTGGGCTCAGGCAATCCTTCTGCCTCAGCTTTCCAAATAGCTGGAACTACAGGTGTGAACCACCATGCCTGGCAAATATTTATTTATTTATTTATTTATTTATTATAGAGATAAGATTTGACCACGTTGCCCAGGTTGGTCTCTAATCCCTCCTCACCTCAGCCTACCAAAGTGCTGGGATTACAGGTGTGAGCCACTGCACCCAGTCGGAGACCAATTTTTAATATTCTCAAAGATAAGTATTTCAACCAATAATTTCCTACTCAATCAAGGTAAGTTTCATCAGTAACAGAGAATTAAAATCTTTCCCAGACATCCAATCCCTAAGAGATTATGCTGCCTCCAGATCAGCCCTTCAGGATATTCTTAAGAAGGTATTGAGCACAGAAAAAAAAATGGCCACACACATCACAAGGATACAGGCAAACACAGAGCTAACAGAGCATACAGAGCACCCACAAAAATGAAAAAACACACATATATAAATGCAAAAGTTGAAAGAAAGTCTTCTAAGAGCCCCATGACAGGGATAAACTCTCATATTTCAACAATCAGCCTGAAAGTAAATGGACTAAATGTATCACTGAAAAGACATAGTGTGGCAAACTGGATTTAAAATAGCACAATCCAACAATCTGCTGCCTCAAGGAAGTTCATTTCACTGCAAAGGGCACCCACAGACTCAAATTTAGGGGATGGAAAAGAACTTTCAGGCAAATGTAAAACAAGAGACAGGAGTAGCTATTCTAATATCAGATAAAACAGACTTCAAGTCATCAAAAATGAAGAAAAAAAATACAGGACACTACATAATGATAAAAGGCTCAGTTAACCAGCAAGAAATATCCATCCTAAACATATATGCACCCAACACAGGAGCACCAGGTTTATAAAACAATTACTTAGTAAACTAAGAGAGGACATTGACTCTCACACAATAATAATTGGAGACCTAAATACCCTACTGATAGCTTTAGATAGATTATTGAGACAAAAAACTAATAAGGAGATCCAGAACCTTAACTTGATGCTCAGTCAAATAGACTTACTAGATATCTACAGAACACTTCACCCAACAACTACAGAGGATACTTTCTAGTCATCAGCACATGGAACATACTCAAATTCATCACATAAACAAATTCCAAAAGATCAAAACAATGCCATGCATCTTCTTAGATAGCAGTGAAATTAAAATAAATATTGCTACAAACAAGGTCCCCTCAAAACACACAAAAGCATGGATGTTAAGCAATATGCTGCTAAACAACTTCTGGACCAACATGGAAATCAAGATAGAAATAAAAAGATTCCTGGAAACAAATGAAAACAAAGACACATCTTATCAGAATCTCTGGGATGCCATGAAAGCAATATTAAGAGAAAAATGCATAGCATTGCACACACATCAAGAAAACAGATCACAAGTAAACATTACATCTAAAGGAAGTGGAAAGGCAATGCCACCAAAATCCTAACTTCAGCAGAAGAATTCAGATTACCAAGATAAAGTCACAACTGCAGGGAATAGAAGACAAAAAGATCACAGAGAAAATCAACAAGATAAAAAACGGGTTCTTTGAAAGGATAAATAAGATCAATGGACCCCTAACCAGACTGACAGAGAGAGAGAGAGAGAGAGAGAGAGAGAGAGAGAGAGAGAGATAAAGTCCATACAATCACAATTACAAATGCAAAAGGCAAAGTCATAAATGACCATGAAGAAATTCAGAAGTTTATCAGAGATTGCTATAAAAACCTGTATGTAAATAAACTAGAAAACCTATAGGAAATGGAGCACTTTCTGACATCACAAAACTTCCCAACACTGAAACAAGAAGAAATTGAAACTCTAAACAGACCAATAACAATCTAGGAAACTGACTCAGTCATAAGAAATCTACCTACCAAAAAGTGCCCTGGACCTGATGGCTTTCCAGATGAATTCTACAAAGCATGCAAGGTGGAGCTGATACCAATCTTACTGAAGGTTTTCTAGGCAATCCAAAACAGGAAATACTCCCTAACTCATTTATGAAGTAAACATCATACTGCTACCCAAACCAGCAAAGACCAACAAGGAAAGAGAATTACAGAACAGTATCCTTGATGAACACAGATGCAAAAATCCTAAGCAAGATTCTAGCAAATCAGATCCAACAACATATCTCAAGGATTATCTACCATGACCAAGTGAGCTTCATTTCTGGGATACAGGTTTGGTTTAACATTCGCAAGACCATAAACATAATTCAGCACATCACCAAATGTGAAACCACGAATCACATGATTATATCATTAGATGAAGAAAAAGCGTATGACAAAATTCAGTATCTCTTCTTGATAAAAACTCTTGAACACCCAGGTATAGAAGGAACATTCCTCTAAACAGTAAGAGCCATCTGTGATAAAGCTACAGTCAACATTTTGCTCAATGGGCAGAAATTGGAAGCATTTCCTCTGAGAATGGGAACTAGACAAGGATGCCCACTCTCATCCCTGCTGTTCAACATGTATTGGAAGAGAAGGAAATCAGGGATATACAAATAGGACAAGAGGAAGTCAAGCTATCCTCCTTTGTGGGTGCTATGATCCTGTATCACAAACACCCTAGAGACTCTGTCAAAAGCCTCCTCACACTGATTTACTCAGGGTACAAAAATCAATGTGCAAAATACAGTTGCATTTCTATACACCAGCAACAAGTATACAGAGAACCAAATCAAAGGCACAATCTCATTCATAATAGCCATAACAACAACAACCAAAAATGAAATAGGCCATTGTTTTGTTAGGCACTGGCCAGGCCATATGTTCTTTGAACTATGGCCAGGCCATATTTCCTAGCTTTGGCCTCTTCCCCTACTTGGGGAGTGAATCTCCTGAATCTCCTCTCTCTCTCACTCTCTCTCTCTCATTTACTTTCTACATAAACTATATTTCCCAATCTAAAAAAAAAAAAAAAAACCTTGGAATCCACCTAACTAGAAAAGTGAAAGACTTTTAGAATGAGAACTACAAAATACTGCTCAAAAAAATCAAGAATGATACAAATAAGTGGAAAAACATTACATGCTCATGGTTTGGAAGAATCAATATTATCAAGACATCCATCCTACCGAAGGCAGTCTACAAATTCAGTGTAATATCCAGCAAATCACCAACATCATTTTTCTCATACCTGGAAGCAGAAATTCATATCGAAATTTAAAAAGTACACAAATAGCAAAAACAGTCCTCAACAAAAAGAACAAAACAGGAGGTATCACACTTCTAGACTTTAAGCTTTACCATAAGGCTACAGTAACGAGAACAGCCTGATACTGATACAAAAATAGGTGCATAGACCAATGGAACAGGACAGAGATTATGGAAACAAAAACTCTCAGCCAACTCATCTTTGACAAAGCCACGATAACAACCACTGGGGAAAAGAGACTGTATTTAGCAAATGGTGCTGGGAAAACTGATTGAACACATGCAGAAGAATGAAACAGGACCCCTATCTATTACCATATACAAAAATCAACTCTAAATCTATCAAAGACCTAAACATAGAACCTCAAACTTTAAGAATTCTAGAAGAAAACATAGGACACACTCTTATGCATATTGGGGTAGGCAAGAAATTATTGATCAAATCCCTAACAGTGAATGCCATAAAAGATAAGATAGACAAGTGGGACCTCATCAACCTGAAAAACATTTGCACAGCAAAAGAAACCATCCAGAGAGTAAGGAGACAACCCACAGAATGGAAAAAAGTATTTGCTAACTATATATCTGACAAAGGCTTAGCATTCAGGATCTATAAGAAACTCAAGCAAGCTGAAAGAAAAAAATCCTATCAAAAAGTGAGCAAAGGACATGAACAGACACTTCTCAAAAGAAGATATACAGTCAACAAATACATTTAAAAATGCTTAGCCTTAGTAATCATCAGAGAATGAAAATCAGAACCACAGGGAGATACCACTTAACTCCAGTAAGGATGACCTTATCAAAAAATAACAGATCCTGGCAAGGGTGTGGAGAAAAGGGAATGTGCCCACACTCTTGGTAGGAGTGCAGGCTACCATGCCTTCCATTCAACCTCATGGAAAGCAGTGTGGAGATTCCTAAAAGAACTAAAAACTGACCTTCCATACCATCCAGCAATACCTTTCCTGGGAATATACTCAGAGGAACATAAATTGTTCTACCAAAAAAGACCTCTGCACATGGATGTTTATGGCTGCACTGTTCACAATAGCAAAAATATGGAACCAACCCCATTGCCCATCAAAAGTAGGCTGAATAAGGAAAATGTAGTACATATACATGATGGAGTATTATGCAGCCATAAAGAAGAATAAAATCATGGAATTCACAGCAAATTGGATGGAGTTGGAGACCATCATACTTAGTGATCTAGCACAGAAACAAAGAACTGAATACCAAATGTTCTCACTCATGAGACCTGAGCATTAATCACATTAGCATTAGCACAGGGAAGGGATCAGCAGCCGATGGACACTTCTAGAAAAGGGAGGGAGGGAGAACATAGCATCAACAAGGGTTCCTTGTTCCTATAAAACCAGGGGAAGTGAGGGCCAGTTGGAGGTCCAAACTTCACTTGCACCTGCTTGTGTAGCTAATACTGACTTGTACCCACATGTCTATAATAATAATAATAATAAAAAGAAAATACAAAGTCTAAATCAGTACACAAACAGTGGACATATTATTTGGAATCCATTGGAAAAAATATAAAGTGTTGGCTAAAGAAAGAATAAAGATTTGTGAAAAAAATCATGATTTTAGTAATAGTCCTACCTGAAAGAAAAATCAACGGGAATTAATTATAGCTGATGAAGTCTTCATAAATATGGTTTATGTTGTGAGCATCAGAATGTTTAAATAATAATTAAGAAGAAAAAATAGCACTAAGTGAAACACACTTTAGACATTTTTATTTATAAATTTTTTCTTTGCTTTTTCTCCTATAAAGTAAGTGAGGCATAAAATAATACTGTGGTAAATTGCCTTATCGCAAAAAGTATAATACAAAATACAATAAAGTAGCATATACCAAGTGATCTCTGATAGTTGCATACCTCTCATATTTAATTTATTTTTTCCCCTACAACTTACCCTTTTCCAGCCTTTACCATTTATAATTTATCATATTTCTAATGAATTGAATCTCTTCAGTTATACATAGTTTCCAGAAATGCGTGGTAACTATCCAGTTGTTTTCTGTAGAAGTGGTTTTTGTAAAACAGAGATTCCTTAGCATGCCTCTAATAAGTGCCTTGTACCCTTAGAGATGTCTCTTGTGCTGTTGTCCAAGTTAACATTGAAGAAGAAGATTTAATGATCTGTCCCTTGAGATTTTTCTGTTGGTTCCCAGGAATAAAGGAAGTCTACTATAATCCCTTTATTAAATGCTTGTGTCATGTTTTGTTACTGCTGATGTTTTAAAGAAAGGCAGATTTCCACAATTCATATTTTGTTTTATCTGCAACAATTCTCATAAGAAATAGAGAAGGATTTTATTCTGGATCCTCTCAAATTGAAATAGATTGTTGCTATTTATGCAGATACATAAACAAATGAAATCCATACATGCTCACTCTACTATTTAAAAACACTAAATTTCACTTCCTCTAGGAAAGATATATCTTGCATTAAACTGTATGACATCTGACACCCACATGTACTGCAAATATCACATGCTATCATAATAATTCATCTCCTGAAATTATTTTATCTTCATTGCATACATTATTTTTATTTTCTTATCAAAATCAATGCTCTCAATATTAGATTGCAAGGATGAAGAAGATGGAAATTTATGCCAACAGGGCTATATATAAAACCCAGTAGATCATGGGAATGGGAGTGGACAGCACATTGTCCCATTCTCTGGTGCAAGCATGTCATGTGGCTTTGGACAAGAACCCAACTCAACAAATTTTTCAAGACTTTGAGATGAAAATTAGTGAACTTTCTATGGCTATCACTTATGAATCAACAACTTGCTCACTGAGAAAGACACATATTATGTCAGTTAGATCTATTGGGTTGCAAACAAAAGAAACTTACAAGCTAGCTTAAGCAGAAATGAAATGTATCAGAAAGATATTGTGCAGTCAATAGAAACCATGGGACAATTGGACAAGCAGACTCAGGACTCAGACTCATGTACCAAGTAATAGGTAATAAAGAGGAATATCTTCAGGGAGGCAATTTGTTTTTAATCTTTGTAACATTTACATCAAAATTCGTATTCACAGAAAATAAAAGAGTCCTATGGGCCCACATTGGCACATCAATGGCTAAAGAACATCAAACCTCTGATTTAAAGTTTTCCTAAGCTGACCCATACGGAAGAAGAATACTTATGTCCAAGAACAAAACATAAGAATCAAATCTATTATATAAATTAGAGTATATTGATGAGAAATTAGATTATTTTAAATTGAATTCAGAAGAGAAAAGTTGATTCTAAAACAGAAACCAAACTGGGCACAGTGACTCTTGCTTATATCCCAGCACTTTGGGAGGTGGAGGCAAAAGGTTTGCTTGAGCCCAGGAGTTCAAGACCAGCCTGAAGAATTAGGCAAGACCTCAACTCTACAATAAACCAAAAACTTAGCCAAGTGTGGAGGCATGCACTTGTAGCCTCAGCTACCTGGAAGGCTGCGGCAAAAGTTACCTGGAAGACTGAGATAGAAAGATCGCCTAAGCCCAGCAAGTCGATGCTGCAGTGGCCATGAGCTGTGCCATCGCTCTCCAGCCTTGGTGACAGAGTAAGACTTTGACTCTAAATTAATTAAATAAATAAATAAGTAAAATTTTTTAAAAAACAAACCAAACATAAGCATAGAATATTTATTTGGTCATCTAGTATATCATAGCATTAGAGTTTTGGTTTTTTGTTTGTTTGTTTGTTTATGTGGGCATATTTTTATGGAATTTAGGATTAGTACTACAAATGCAAGTTCTTTTCTAAGGGATGGGAAATAACTGAGCACTGATCAAGAGAACTGATGATTCCACAGAAATTAGGTGCAAGTATATGCTTGTGTTAATAAATTTGTCCTAAATTTCACAAAATAACCAGGAGAAATATTTAGATACAATGCTTGTGCTGGATTTTTCAAACAATTGAGTGGCAAGCTTTTCGTGCCAACAGAGCCAACCCTTAACTTTGCTAGCATATTTTTTAACCCAACCAGTCTCTCCTTCTCCAAATAGTCCCTAAATTTCACCACCAGAGAACTACTGCTTTGAGATAAGTTTTGGCCTTCTCTTTTGTGTATATGTTCATTTGTTCAGTTGTTCATTTGTTTGCTTGTAGCACACAAAAGCGCCTGCTGGATATAACCATCTATCAGGAAGGCATTCATACTGAGTGCTAGTTGAATGTTCTTGTTCACAGAAGGCAGCAAAAACATCTGGGGTGTGGCAAAGTTAGAAGTCAACCAGCAAAGTGTAAGAGACACATAGAAAAAAAGCACTGAAAACAGGGAGGCTGCCTGAGGCCTTCTCTACAGGAAGCAGTATTTAGCTTTCTGGCCTTTTCCAAACCCAACAAGCACTACTAAAATCGCTAGTGATTGTTTAAACTGAGAACCTATTTCTATATATATTTGACATAAAAACTATAGCCCTTGATTTTTTACAAAATCTTCCAAAATTATTTAAATCTCTAGTTTGCTTTTGCTTAAAATATAGACCAAATATTTCCTGGAGCTAGTTAACCAAGACTTGTTACTCATGTTGGACATGACAAGTTATGAGCTTTCCCATTCTTCAATTATGTCACTACCTCTTTAATTTGACTTCAAATTTATTGTCTTCAACTTTATTATAAAAGTGATCAATTCAGTCAAAAATCTCTCTTTTTAAATATATTGGAATATTATCCATTGCTTTAAATAAAACAGTACACATTTCCAAAAATTTTTACCCATATCTATCACAAACCCCAAATTTTATTACTTTGCAGTTCATTACAAAATACAACTAAACATTATGGAATAGTCTGACTTTTTTTAGCAAAATTTCCTTTGGGTCAATGAATTTAATTGAAAGATGGTAACATGCTTACACCTAAACACACAAATCATGCTTATGACTTGTTTCATAATACTTAAACACCTTCTTAAGAGTGAGCGAAACAAGCAACCTCTCATTTGTGTACATACTATTTTTAAAAATCTCTTTTCTCACACCAAATTAACTGATAGTTTAGCTTTATTTTGTCACAGTAATAATAAATATTTCTATTTTTAGTACAGATAATCCATAATTAAAATGAAACTATTCTAACAGACATATATGAAAATAAACTGCAAATAATATACCTCAGGAATAAAGACCTCAGGGTATGTGTAGTTTGAAAATTTAGCCTGGCAGTCATAATGTGCATTGTTCAGATCATTACAGTAAAGCATACGCTGACACCAAAGCAAAATTTCAGTTTTAAAAGCAAAGCTAAGAAAAAAAGTTTAGCAACAGTTGTAAAGTTCCAAATAATGTTAATGTATCTTTTAACTTGGAAGGGGAGCATAACTGTTTACTGGTGGAACATTCAAAACTGTATCGCCTCAGGGCTGAGCGGCAACGCCATTACCTATTGTAGTTTTCTTCCATCTGTCTCTCACTGTCTAGGTTTTGATTTCAGACTTGTCATTTTTTCTTTCTGAGCAGTACATTTTTTTGACAGTAGAGGGCACTTTGAATTTAGACAAAGCCTGAGAAATCTCTCTCTGAATCTTCATTCAGAAAGCTTTTGTTTGACTATAAAGAAATAAAATACAATTTTAGTCTAAATTTTAAATCATGCATATTTTTATGCAATGTGGTGCAAAAGTTTGTTGCTATTAAAAGAAATCTGTTTTTCATTTTACAGTATTTAAAAAATGCTATAATGTGAATTTCATGAATATTATTGTATCTAAAAGGACTTATGGTTTAATAGTATAACAAATTATGATCAATCAATGAGTGAATGTCTTTGATTTTTCTCTAATGAAAAGAACCAACAAAAAAAAAGAACCCTATGTACACATTAAACAAAACCTCAAAAACATGCATCAAAATCCTAAAATCATAGTTTAAAATCACAAAATGTCTAAATGAAATCAGACATAAAAATTCTATGTACCCAGTCTGCTACAGAAATATAAATGTGTCATCCTTCTTCCTTTTTTGAAAGTCACTTAAAGAATATTCTAAATTAAATGTGAGCTTTCATAATTTCTCACATATAATTTTATTTAAAAAGTCTTTGATCTCACATTGAAAAAAGTATTAATCTGACCATCAATTCTCTTAACTGTTTTGCAGAAAATTATTTTCAGATTCTTATAAAATGTTTCAAAGTGTTGCTGAAATCTGTGTAAGATAATTTATCTTAATGTAGCATAATTATTTTCTAATATAAATTAATAATTTGATCACATTCATTTATCTAACAAATGCAATCTTACTTGTAAATATTCCGCTCTATTTTTAAATAACCAAAAATCAAAATGTAATATATTTTAAAATATACTATTGCTTTTTCTATGTTTTGTCCACCACATCAAAAAAAATTACCTCTTCGAATTTAGAGCATTATTTCACCCTAAAAAAAAAAAATTCATTTCCCCATTATTTAAAATCAGTTACCATATATGTGCAAGTTGAAAGTTTGAAGCTTGACTTATTAGTTCAGTGCAACCAAAAATGCACCTACACGAGGCTCGTTGTGAGTCTGGTAGTTTCTAGCCTGTGGAGAAATCTCCACTTTTGCCCTTAAGGAGCTTATATTTAAAAACAGGAGATTAAAGACACAAAATAAACATATTTAATCATCCAGCAAGTGAACAATGTGCCTAAAATCCAAGTATATAAAGAAACATTATTTCATAGCATAGCTAAAGTCAATATATGTGAAATATTATATACTTTTGGGCAGAATTTAATGATCATATGGGATAGTCTTAATGAAGGTAAACAAGATGGCTATAAGCGCCCCCCCAAAAGTACAATTAGTTTTGTCTAAGAATTTAGCAGAAAGAAATCCATTCTTTTATAAAAGACATTGATCTTTGCTTATCTAAATAAGGAAAATACAGTTGAATACTTCCACTCACCCTGAGTTCCAAAAATGTGAGAAAGCATGCTATAATAATGTGCGTCTCACATATAACCTTGCCCTGCGTAATTTTCATACGTGAAAAGCAAATAAACCGTAATCGTCACTTTTATAAACACACCGCAGCGTTCCGTAATATTTATCCTTACTGCTTCCCTCATTTATTATTGCCGGTAAACTGTGTGTCTTTGCCACGAACACAGTCTGGATAGATTTGAAACAGTAAGTGTAACAGGCTCAAATGGACAGTGCCTATTATCTCTTGCCTTTTCTCTCTTGCCCTTCTATGGCCTATAACTTCATTCAATCTGTAGCTACATTTATGTTCCTTTTACAACAAAAAGGGTCATAATGCTGTCTGTGATAATACTGAAATTGCCTAATTTGTTCATCTTCTTTCAACGCCTTGGAGCTGACCGCCCTCTCAAGTTATGCCTGGGTTTGTCCCCATCAACTTTGAAAATTAGGGTCCTGTTTAGTCACCGGCAATCTCACCACCAAAATGCCTTAGGGTTTGGACGAGCCACCGGGGAGAGATGCCGAAGAGGCCCGGGTCTAACGGGCTCCGGGAGCTCCCGCCTGAAGCCGCAGGCATATCTACGAGGACAAACCCGGGTGTCATCGTCTCGGTGGGGGGGTGGGGGTGGGGGTGGGGGTGGGGGGCGGACAGTCGCGCCAATCCCCAAAGCAAAGGAGGGAGCAGCCGGTCAGCTGACGCAGAGAAGGCGCGAGTGAAGGAATGAAAAGAATTTGCTTGCTCAGAAGATGGGAGCGATAGGGACTCCCCATTCTGACCCCTGGCGCGGACCGGCGTGGAGAGGAAGCCGGGCCTCCCTGCAGCTGTTGCCGCTCGGGCTGTCACCGTGGCGGCCGCCCGCGCCGCTGGGACCGTGCTTGCTGTTGCTGGGCCGGCCACGGCAGCTGCTTCTGCCTTGACTGTTGCCCCTGACCTCTCTGCTGTTTCTTCCTTGATTTTAGCATCAGCTTTTTTCTATCTTTCTTTTTTTCTTTCTTTCTTCCTTCCCCCAGCCCACCTCCAGTCCACCCCACCCCACCTCCGGCTCTGGCAACACCTCTTGTAAAAAGCAGAAAATAGCCTCTACAATTGCCAGAAAGCGTGAGTGCAGGGAAGGGAGGCTTGGGTGGAGTCGCTGGGTCTCTACCGAAACTCGGTTCCCGGGCCCCTCCTGCCTTTTCTCTCGCTCTGGTTAGCATTTTCCTTCCTGCTGCAGCAGTGCTTTGTCAGCCTGGTGCTGGGAACTCACTCCTGCGAAGTCTCCTCCTCCTTTCTGACTTTCAAGGAGGCTTCACCCCTCATCCCCTCCAAGGAGGAGAAAAATATCAAAGGTATATAAAAGAGAAGTGAATTTTCCATGATAACTTCATATTTTGCAACCCAAATGTTCCTGGGATTCACGTATTAGAAAACGAATCTTTTGAAGTCCTGGGACAATAAAAATGAAATTCAAATAGATGAATATGGCAGGTTGGGGAGCAATCAACTGCTAATTTGGAAGAGCACTTCTTGAAGATTTTCCTGACCTGCCCATGCATGTTGCTTCCCTTTCTAAGATCCTCTTCCCCTTTCAAGGATAAAAGCTGGGTATGATTCAGCTCATAAAAATATGTCACAGCAATTGGAATTTACCCTTTGACCTTCTACTCCCTCACTGCCACCTCGCCTACACATACACACACACACACACACACACACACACACACACACACACACGCTGCAATTCACTAACTAGCTCTGTTTTCACTAAACAGATGGCCACGTTGCTGGTGAAAACTGCCTTTTTGTACAAGATAAAACTTCTAAAATCCTTATGATGGGACCTATTTGCAAAAAATGCTCAGGGCCACATCTCTGTGTGGCATAAGTGAATTCTGAGATAGTTTGATCGATAGGCAAAGGAATAGACAGATTTTTTTTTTTATTTGCATAGGCACAAAAAGAAAACTGTCAGTAAATAGAAATCTTTCTTTAACACCATTCTTTATGAAATTTGTTTTTGTGGGTCAGTTATGGGTGATCATATTCAGTATTTAGAACTAGGAAGTGTAATTCTTTCATGGAGCCTAGTGGACAGATTTAAAACATGCAGGAAAGGGGCAGAAAGCTGAGTCTAAAATGTATGAGGAGAGTTTTCTAGTTTTTCTAAAAACCTGTTCACCTTTCCAAATAATTTTTCCTTGCCTTTGTGCAGTGAAAGCCCTATTACCAGCAATGGGGAAATAGTGCTAAGTGTTTTATACAATTTCTTTTTGTGTGTGTGAAACTCAAAAAGCCAAGAAAGTGGGCAAAATACTGAATCAGGCCACCAGGGCCAGTTCAAATGCACAGAGAGACATTTTTACTGCATTATTTGAACTATTACTAAATAAAATGCTTTCTTCCTTGGAGCTGGCTAGATACTAATTTTCAAAAACATGAATACAACTTCTGGTGAAAAGTAACAAGTAATTTAAATGTGTGACTACAACATTGTGTCCTCTCAAATTAACAATGTTCCCCTGGTCCTCCCCTACATACTGAAAATAGTATAGACCTTCAAACATGTTTGGAGGACTCATAATGTCCAGGAAGCTTTTGAATCCAGAGGTTTGCAAACATAAAGGACAAATTTAAGCATTGCTTTCTCCATGAATATGGTCACTAGAATTGATGAATTGAAACAGATCCTGGCAATTCATTACCAGATGCCTAAGTCATGACTAACTGACACATTAAAAAGAAGTTGCCAGGCAGGAATTAAGTTGTTTTTTAACATTAATATGATTGTACATTCCTTTTTTTTGAGACAATTCTTTCTCCCCTCTATGTTTGAACATGCTACGGATGCTGACATAGTTGCACTCAAAGCACAGAACTTATAATAGGAATAACAATATATAAAGAACAAGTAAGATCTTTTCTAAGCGTCATTTTCCCCATATCTAAAGAAAAACTTCTTCAAGTTTCTTTTGGCAAACATTCACATTTGCTAATAATATTTCCATCTGGCACAGCATAGATGATAATTTAACAACATTCAGTCTTTAGGAAATGACAATTTCTCCGTGTTGTTTTTACATGATGATCAAAGTTTTTGAAGCTTCTTTTCTTTTTATACTTTTAATTTTGTCTGAAGTTCAGGGAGCTAAAAACTTAGATAAATCTGCAAATTTTCTTAGATACTCTTTATCATTGTTACTAGCTTAGGAGTGGTCTGCCATTTTTCTTGATAGCTGACTACCAACTGCTGGTTAGAAATATTTTTAATGGAATTCTTTGTACTTTAAATAAACCACTACTTCAAGACCTGGCATGTGTTTCTCATTCATCTTTAGGGCACAGTGTTTCTTGTACTTTTTGCGAGCTTTGATGGAAATACTGTCTCATAAGCAATCTGTAGCAACCTTGTAATTCAATACAGATTTATTAATGACCTTCAGCAAATTAAGGCAGAAATGTATATTTTGAAGGTTTATTTTATAATTCATCTTATGCAAAAAAATTCGTCTTGAAAAATTGAGTCTATATTAATTTTCTGCTCTTTTTACCCAACATTAAAAGGTCTCTATGTGAGTTTCTTAAATGAATATCACAGAGGGGGGAGAATTGTTGTTTTATTTGGCATTTCTCATCTTGGAATGTAGAAAATACACATCTGTTTTTCCCTGTGGAGAGGGAGATAATATGATAACCTTCTGATTATATACATAAGCAGAAACTGATCAGCTTTTCTTGTGGTTCATTTTTTTAAGGGCAAGTTCCAGTTGAATTGTGCTAATGCACATATTCATGAATCTCTCCAAACAGGATTCACTGCTCTCCAGGGAACCCTTGAAGTATGCATCATTGTTTCAATGAAGTATCTTCATTATAAAACATAGAGACTATAAAAGGTGAATACCATTTGCCACTGCTTAATATAATCTCTGGCCTGACTTAATTCCACTATATACTTTCTCCTTCTTTTCCCCTTCCTTCCTTCCTTCCTTCCTTCCTTCCTTCCTTCCTTCCTTCCTTCCTTCCTTCCTTCCATCTTCTTTCTTTCTCTTTCTTTCTTTCTTTCTTATAGCAAATAAAAAATGTGACAAAGAATTATTAGAGATAATAGATATTAAACAAAATAAGGAAAATGCTTTTGTTTTCAAAGTCCAACTTAATCTTCTTTGAAATGCTATATAGATGAGTTAGGAAACAACTCTAAAATTAAAAAAGATCCTTATGTTTACACAAATGTTTTACTTGATACAAAAGGAGCTTATGGAAATTTTTGGTTTCTGCATATGCATAAGTTGCTTGTATTGAAAAAGTGAAGCCAAAGGTGAAAGGTGTAGTAAGTAGGTAAACACTTTCAAGGCAGGCAGAGAGAGGCATTATACTGAGAACAATATGATGAAAACAGGCACACAAATTTTTCATTTCATTGGTATTATTGCAAATGGAACAACATCTTGAGCTGGACAGTCTTTTATTTATGTTTGCACCAAATATGTAACCTAACATTTCCCCCTTTCTTCTCCTTAGAGTCCTTCCAGAGAACCTGAGATTTAGGGAGTTCTACTAAAGTGCATGTTACAAAGAGGTCTTTATTAGAGAGGACATGAATGGAGTTCTGAGAGAGACTACAAAAGCCCCACTGCAATCGGGTATAATGGGGTGCTTTATAGGGAAGGAACACTGTCTTTTGGGTATGAAGGACAGTTTAATACTACATCTATTGCAAGGGAACAAAGGAGTTATGCAGCTCACAAATTAGGGCATTCACATCCAGATATATTAGTGATGGAGTATAGAGAACTTGGAATTCAGTGTAAAATGATCTTGTCATCCAACACAGCACTCTGTGGAATGTGGCATTCCTTGGATGTAAGTTGTATAGTCCATCAAAATAGATTGTACAAGTCACAAATAACTGACACTCTGTGACTCTATAGCGATTAGCAACCAAAGACAGTAAGCCTTAGTGGTACTAAAAATAAGATGAGACATCTATAATTAAGCAGGAAATGACAAATGCAATTCAAGACACTATATATTCCAGTTTTCTTAAGTCTCTCGGTGAAAATTAATTGAGGATAATATTTTTTTAAGAGGCATAAGGGGCATAGCACTTACAACATGGAGTCAGTGATTTACTGTTGCAGTATAAGTCACCATTTCAGACAGTCACATTTCAAGTCTCTATTGTTTGATATGCTATGAGGTAGGGAGGGAGTAGGAACTGAACAAAGATCCAAGAACTCAGTAGCATGCTATAGGAACTGTTTAGTAGACAGACACGCAGGTAAACTATTCTTCCTCCTTGCTGTTAGAATAAGCAAGATCACAGGTACTTCCATGTTACTAAAATGACTGAATTATTTTCAATTCTTGATTTACTGTGAATGTTGCCAACATTTGATACTATGGACCACTCATCCTCATACCTTGGCTTTCCCACCCTCTACCTTCATAATTTTGCCCCAATCACTTTAGTTACTTTTTCACCCTCCTCCTTAGACTCTTTTTCCTCAGCTCACTCCTAAAATAGAGGTATTCCTCTAAGTTCTGTCCTCAACCTTTGCTTGTCCCATTCTATCTGAAAGACCTAAAAAAATTTTGTAGCTTTAATTATCCATCTTCTGATGAACCTGACTTTCCAACCCTAGCCCTGATCTCTCCTCTGAATCTACACTTATGTATCCTACTCTGTAATGAAAACTACCTGGATCCTCCACAGCACTCTGAAATCAGGGTGTCCAAAGCAGAATTCATAGTGTCCTCCCCCATCTTCCAGATCCAGCCTATTCTTTTCCCTCTGTTTTTCCTTATCTTAGAATGACATCATCACCAAAACTGTCGCTTAAGTCAGAAAGCTATGAATCAGTCTTCTCTTTCATGCCTTACTGTCAATAGGTAACTAATTCCTATGCTAAACCTATATAGATTCATCACCATCTCTATTACTGTACACTTAGTTCAAATCACCATGATCTGTCGTTAAGTTTGTTGTGGCAGACTTCTAGCTGGTCTGCTTGCCTCTTGTCATACTTTCTTCAAATACTTTCTCCCAGTGTTCTTTCTAAAATAAAAATCTGACCATGACAGAGGTATAATGTGTTTATGTAGGGTGAAGAAGAAGGTAGAGAAGATATGTAACATTTTGCACAGCATAATATTTTGAATATTTGTTTAATCCTTGAGCAAATCTTGCCAGGTCTGTCTTCAATATAAGTTTTAAATAAGATTATCTGTGTGACTTATTACAACAGTTACAGACTGGTCTCATATTTTAGCCCCTATTATCCCAGAGTCTATTTTTAAGAGAACAGAGTAATACTGTTAATATTTAAGTTAGATTTTTGCCAGGTGTCTACTCTGAAGCCTCCAGGACCTTATATTTGATTCAAATTAAAAATCAAACTCATAGTGGCCTACAAGAATCTACATAACTTAGCCACCTATAGTGACCTATCTTATTTCATCTCCTACCATTCTTCCTCTAGTTCACCATATAGTCAACACTTAGCAGCACAGATTAAGAGAATCTAGTAGACTAATGTCAAGGCGACCATGGGACCACATCCAGGTTCTGCAGCTGTCAGGCTTAGGGACCTTAAGCAATTAATTTATCTCTCTGAGCATCAGTTTCTTCATCTGTAAAACTAGAATAAATGCCCATTTCAAGAGACTGTTGAAAAAATTAGATATGTAAAAAGACATATGCTTGTCATGTAAAAGGTGATGTAAAATTTGATTCTTTTTCTCCATTTAATCACCTTTAAAACCACTTCAAGAAGGATCTCCTACTTTGAACTTATACATAATTTTTTTTTAAACAAAGAGTCATATTTATTAATTTATAAAGCTAGTGGTTTATATCCTTTAACAGATATTAGATTTCAAAATGAATCTTTGTATTTTATTTATTTTATCCACAGAAAAATCATTGAATTGCCTTTATTTATCATTATAATGTGAAATTATATAGACTCTTATCAACTATAACCTTGTCATAGTTTTCACTTTTTAAAAATTTCCTAAAATATTCTAAAAAAAAAGAACAAAATTCAAATATAACATATTGAATCCATTTGAATTATATTAGAATTCCTTCAATATATTACTAGAATATATTCATTATGCTCTAGAAGAACTCTGTTATTTAGGTGATAGACTTTGTAGCCATGTTATGAGTTCCATGTCATATGTTTAGAGAGAAAGCAGGCAGACCCATGTTCAAATCCTAATGCAAGACTTTACTAGCTTTGTGACCTTGGGAACATTATTTTTACCAATCTGAGTCTCAATTTCCAATATATAAAACAGTAATAATATATATTACCTGCCTCATAGGAGAGTTTTGAGGATTAAACAATATATACAGATAAGAGAGCACAGTAACAGTTACTAATGTAACAGAGATAATGGTAATAATCACAGCAGTATTAATAACTCCAGCCTCCCTTACATTAAGACTAGTATTCTTGAATGTGGAATAATCTTGAAAACTCTTAATTATCGCTCACTCCATTCTCTAAAGGAAAAACAAATATTTCTTTCTCCTCTGACTTTATCTTCTGACTTTTATAATTGTCCTAACTGAAAAAAAAAGTGGTAGTAATATGCTGCAAAAATTTTTATAAAAAATAGGGTTGTATTTAGGACATTCTGCTATGGAATTTGAAGCTATGAAACATTGTTTATTTGGTATATGCTGAAGAAAAATGATAGATAAATCAAATTATAAAAACCTGTGTTATGAACTGCAGTAGTTTCTCTCAGGAGACAGTAGGAATATAAAACAGAGATAATAAATATTAAATTAAGCATTAGATAACTATGGGAAATATTTAATCAAGGAAGTTACTTTTTCTCTGTTCAAGTGTGTGTGTGTATGTGTGTGTGTGTGTGTTTGTACACTTCTCCATATCTCAACTTTTCATAAGGATCACTGTTTTGTGAAAAATATTTTTCTAACAAAACTGATCATCAAAAAAATCAAAACAATTCTGGGAAAGGAGGTAGGGTGGTCAGAAGAATGCCTAGAATAGGAGATTGGCATATCTTTTCATCCAATCTTTAGAGCTAGGGACTCTGCCAGCCAAAAATGCATTTCTTGTCTCCCAAAGAGATTTTTACTATTGTGGCAAAGATCTTGACTATATATCAATAATGTACTCTGTATTTTGCATGAATTTCACCGCATGCATTGCAATATTGTATTACCAGATCACACAGTTCTTACATCTGAATCAAGAATCAGATGTATTTTTCATAGTCAGGAAATCAACATGAATGAGGCAGCGTTTTTTTAAGTTAAAAAGTACCACTCAAGCTTCTTCTGAGGCTGAGATTCACTGTCATATCAAGCAGGCAGCCATGGAGAGACTTGGTTTTTTAAAAATGTAGGTTCTATTCTCAGCTCTGATACTCAATAGTTGTGTGTATCAAGAACAAAACAAAATAAAAGCAGACAAACAAAAAATCTTCAAAAGAGTAAACAAAATTCACTCATTGAATACCTATTATGTGCCCTGGTGTCCAGTGAGGGTAAGATATACGCCATATCATCTCTAACCTCCATACCACAATGCAACAGGGTGACATGCACAAAGTAAATGTGTCTCTTCACTCATTTATCTTATACATATGTATTGAGAGTCTCTTATGTATCAGGCACTGTTCTAGACAATGGAGGTAGAACAGTGAACAAAACAGACCACCCCAAAAACAGAAATCTGACCTACCGAGCTTATATCCTAATGTCCAGAAACAGACAAAACCAAAACAGATAAGTAAGGTATGTTGTATGTTATATACTTGTATGTTCCACAGTTCAGTGAAGGAGGATGGTGGTTCAACTTTTGAATATATTGGTCTCAGAAGGCCTAACCAAGAAGATTACACTCCGTATAAAACTCAGGCAGTTATCTGGAGCAAGGGAATTCCAAGAAAGAATAACAACCATAAATACACTGGGGCAGGGGCACAACATGTATAATACACACGAGAAACAACAAGAAGGTCCCACATCCATAATAAAGTAAGCAAGAGAAAGAGTAAGAGAAGATAAGACTAGAAAAAGTGGAAGGGAGGCCAGATTGCTCATGACCTTGAAGGTAGGTTTGTAAACAAAATATGATATAATCTCACTTGGTATTACAGAGACCCAGTTTGTTGAGGATACAGTGTAGGGGCAGGACAGAAACAGGGAGACCAGCATGGCAGGCACTATTGCCATAGTCCATGAGAGCGGTGACTATGTCTTGGACCACTCTTGTAGCAAAGGAAGTTATAAGAAGTTGTCTGACTCTGAATAGATTTTGAAGGTAGAGCTGACTGCATATAATGATGAATAGGAGAAATCACTCTAGAATCATGTATGAAACACACAACAGGAGTTTGGGTCTCTCTTTTTCTTTCTTTTCATCCCTTCTAAATATGTATGCACCACATATTTATTTTACATGAGGGATTAAGAAACATTTTGCAGGAAAATGGCATTTGACATTGAATTTGATCTTAAAGAATAATGATAAATTTTCTAGCTGGGAGAAAGAAAAAAGACACTCCAAGTTTTACAATTAGCAAATAATTGAGAAAAAAAAATTTTTTTTGAGTCGGAGTCTCACTCTGTTGCTCAGGCTAGAGTGCAGTGGCACGCTCACGATCACTGCAGACTTGATCTGCTGGCCTCAGGCGATCCTTCCGCCTCAGCTTTCCAAGTAGCTGGACCCACAGGCATGTGCCACTATGCCCAGCTAATTTTTTGATTTATTGTAGAGTCAAAGTCTCCCTGTGTTGCTCAGGCTGGTCTTGAACACCTGAGCTTAGGCAATCCTCTTGCCTCCGCCTCCCAAAGTGCTAGGATTACAGGCATGAGCCACCACACCCAGACCATTGGAAACTTTAATGAAAAATTATTGTCAAAGGAGGGGGAAAAATTATTTTTATAGAATATGTGAGTGTGCTGCTTCATAGCCTGATAGAGAAAGCGTGAATGTTTATGTGCATAAATGTGGGCTTGAGTCAGGAACTTTGTTACACAGTACACAAACTAAATTAAAATGATTACAGGCCGGGCTCAGTAGCTCAGCCTGTAAACCCAGCACTTTGGGAGGCCAAGGCAAGTGAATTGCCTGAGCCTGTGGGTTTGAAACCAGCCCAGGCAACTTGGTGAGACCTCGTCTCTACAATAAATAAGTAAATAATTAACCGGGTGTGATAGCGCACACCTGTAGCTCCAGCTACTTGGAAGGCTAAGGCAGAAGGATCGCTGGTGCCCAGCAGGTCAACGCTGGGGTGGCCATGAGTGTGCCACTGCGCTCCAGCCTGGGCAATGGAATGAGACTCCAACTCAAAAATAAATAAATAAATAAAATGATTACAGTAAAAAAGGGGAAGAATGCAAGCATGGCTGCATCCAGTCTAAAAGACATTTTTAGAGCTTGTTCTATTAGTCTCCATCTTCCAGCTCTGTTTTCCTCTGTATGTTGCCTTTATTCTGCTGATAGGCTGTCTTCATGAGGTAAGTAAAATAACTAACAATCACTTCAGTAAAAAAGAGAAATTTGTTTCTCTTATACTCCCCATTGGCAGAATTCCTGTTGCAAGGGAAAAGGGTAACCTTATTGATTAACCCTGCATCTCATTCCTATCTTTGTGCCTCACACAGATGCTACAGAATGGTGAAGAAGTGATTTTTTAAAAAAGAAAGAATGCAAGAATGCTAAAGTAACAAATAAACACTAGAGTAGGCAAAGTAGGTTCAGTCAGATAAAGATTCTGATAAGCCAAGTGAAGAAGTCTATATTTTATCTAAATAGCATCCAATAGGTTTTAGCCTAGATTTGTGGTTAAAATTGGCATGATCAAGTCTACCTTCCTAAGAATCAGTGGCAATATTTTCATTGAGAAGAGGCTAGACTCAATGTTGTAAGTTGCATTAATGGCCCCAATTCTTCATTGATCCCTGTATCTACAACCTTTGCTGCATGACAAAAGAGACAGAATATATTTCTCACTCCTTTGCTTGGAATACAGGTAAAATTATTTGCTTTAGCAATAGTAGGAATATAAGTTGTTGAATAGGCTGAGTTTAGGACTCAAAAGACCTTTAGAGTTTGTACTTTCACTCATTCTCTTCCTGCCATTGCCATGCCTGGGCTAAATGCTTGTTCTAGGAGAAGAAAGAAAGGCATGTAGAGCAGAGTCAAACTTCTCCAGGTTATGCCCACAAAGATCAACCAACTACTACATTAACAAGCAAACCCAGCCAAGATCAGCAAAGCCCACAACCAGAGCCCAGCATAAACAGTTGATCTGCTGATTCTATAGAATAAATTGTTGCAATTAAGTGTCAAATGATGTGTTTTAACAAAAATGTAATCTTGGCCAGAATTAAGTGGATAGTTTCAAGGCTCTATATTGAAAGCTGTAACAATAACAGGAAAGAAAGGACAAAGAAATCAAGACTGTTGAACTGCTGCAGAGGAGTTGGGAAGGGGGCTTCTAAGACCTGATACATACTTAGGAAATATCTTAGGATCATGAGGAAATTCCCAATTTAGTATGAGGACAGAATAAATAATTGCTTAGGGAAATATAGAACTGGAAGTGGCAATGCCAATTGGAACTTAGAAATGGGAACTTAGATTAAGTGAGAGGACAAGAGCAAATGAAGATGAAGAAGTTGATAATAGCACCAGGAAGAATACATGGAAAGTGAGCGAATCAAGATCTTGGAGAGCTCTAATAATTAGATGCCATAAAGATAAGAGAAACAGCAAAGAGCTGCCTCATTCAAGCCAATGGAGAAAGCATTGGAATATTGAGATTCTGATTACTGTGATTAATTATTACAGGAAAACTGAGTAGCATTAGTGCTGAAAAAAACATTGTTAGTTTGGCAATTGAGAGGTTATTAGCAATTTTGATGAGATTGACTTCAATGCAACAAGAAAGGGAAACCAGATTCAAAAGAATTGAGTATCAATGGGGAAAAGGTGGCAGATAGTAGAAACTTAAAGCACATTGGTGACAGAAAGGGCTAATCGACTTGACATGATGTCAAGGCCAAAGAACACCATACAGCCTAATGCATAGCCCTCCCCCCGCAAAAAAAGGATATCAGAAAGGATGACCTGAGAATAAAAATTGGTCTTTCAAAAATTAGTTAGGCTGAAATCAGACAATAGTGGTAAAAATAATTATAATTTACCTACTCAATGTAAGAAGGAATAGTAATACTCAGAATACTGAGAATTTCACATGATTTATCTAATTTAAAATTCTGAAATGTCTGAGGTACAAAAAAATTGTTTTTTGCATGTGGATGCCCAGTTGTCCAGTACAATTTGTTGAAAAACTATATTTGCTCCATTGTACTGCCTTTGTTTCTTTGTCATATATCAGTTGGCTATGTTATTGTGGGTCAATTCCTGGGGTCTCTATTCTGTTCCATTGATCTATTTGTCTATTATTTTGCCGATACCACACTGCCTTTATGACTGTAGCTTTATATTAATGCTTGAAATGGGGGAGTGGAAATTCTCTGACTTTGTTATTTTTCTTTAGTGTTGTACTGGCTCTTTTGCCTATGTCTACAAACTTTAGAATCAGTTTGTCTGTGAATATCCACAGAATAACTTGCTGAGATTTTTATTGGTATTGCAATGAATCTATAGATCAAGTTGAAAATAATGACATCTTGACAATAAGAGTTTTTATCCATGAACAAGAAATCTCTCCATTTACTTCATTCTTTTGTAATTTCATTCATCAACATTTTGTAGTTTTGCTCATATAGATCTTGTATGTATTTGTTAGATTTATATCCAAGTATTTTTTTGGAGAATGTCAATGTAAATGGTATTGTGTTTTTAATTTTAAATTCCACTTAACCATTTCTGGTCTACATAAAGCATTTAAATTGTGTATATTAACCTTGTATTTAGTAACCTTGCTGGATTTTGTAATTGCTTATTTGTTTAAGGAATTTTTTTGTTGGTTCCTTTGGATTTTCTATGTCAAGGATCATGTCATCCATGAAAAAAGACAGTTTTCTTTCTCCCTTCCCAATGATTATACCTTTTATTACCTTTTCTTGTCTTATTGCATTAACTAGGACTGCCAATAAAAAGGAATTGTGAGAGAGGAATTTCTTGTCTTGATCTAGATCATAGCAGTAAAACTACTTTCTCACCATTAAGTATGATGTTAACTGTAGGTTTTTTGTAGATGTTCTTTATCAAGTTGCTGAAGTTTCTATTTCTAGTTTGCTGAGAATCTTTATCATGACTGGGTGTTGGATTTTGTCAATTACTTTTCCTGCATTTTCCACATGAGCATGTGATTTTTCTTTAGCCTGATGTGATGGATGACGTATGTTGATTTTCAAATGTTCAACCAGCCTTCCATACCTGAGTTAAATTCCATTTGGTCAAGATGCTTAAATTTTTTTACATTGTTAGATTTGATTTGATAATGTATTGTTGAGGATATTTGCAACTATGTCCATAAGAGATTTGGTCTTAAGTTTGATTTTCATGCAACAATCTTTGTCTGGTTTTAATATTAGGGTAATGCTGGTCTCATAATATGAATTACAAAGTATTCCCTCTGCTTCTATCTTCTGGAAGATATGTAGAGAATTGAAATACTTTCTTCCTCAATGTTTGGGCGATTCACCGGTGAACTTATCTGGAGCTGATGCTTTTTGTTTTGGAGAGTTATAAACTATTGATACAATTTTTGTCATAGATATAGGCCTATTTAGGTTGTCAACTTCTGAAAATTTAGGTGTAAATTTTTTTAAGATTATGTTTTTTTAAAAAATGATCTGTTTCCACTCAACTATCAAATTTTTGGCCATACAGATATTCATAATATTCCTTTGTTATCTTTTTAGTGTCCATGGGATCTGTAGTGATGTCTTCTCTTTCATTTTTAGTATTAGCAGTTTTTGTTTTTCCTGTTTTTTCTTTACTTAGGTTGGCTAAAGACTCAACAATCTTATAATTCTTTTCAAAGAACTACTTTTTGGTTATATCAATTTTCTTTATTAATTTTCTGGTTTTATTTAATTGATTTCTGTTCTAATTTTTATAATTTATTTTTTGTTTTGTTTAGATTTTATTTGTTCTTATATTTCAAGTTTTCTAAGATGGAAGTATGGATTATTTGTTTTACATCTTTCTTCTCTTTCAATATCAGCATTAAATGTTATAAATTTTCCTCTAATCAGTGCTTTCTCTGTATCTCACAAATTTTTATAAGTTGTATTTTCATTTATTTCAAAATAATGTTTAATATGGCTTGTGATTTTTCTTTTGATCCATGTGTTATTTAATCTGCAAGAATTTGGAGGCTTTTCAAATACCTTTGTCACTGATTTTTAGTTTAATTCCATGGTGATTTGAGAGCAGACATTGTATGTTTTAAATTTGCTAGGGTGTGTTTTATGTCCCAGAATGCTCTGTCTTGATGAATGTTCCATGTAAAAGTAGAGAAGAATGTGTATTCTGTTGTTCTTGGATAATGTAATGAATTCATGTCAATTATAAACAGTTGATTGATGATGTAGGTGAGTTCAACTATATCCTTACTGATTTTCTGCCTGCTAGATCTGATCTGTTCATTTCTGATTGAGGCATGTTGAAGTCAATATTATAATCTAACTATAATATTGGATTAATTTATTTCTCCTTACAGTTCTATCAGGTTTTTCCTGTGTGTTTTGATGCTCTATTGTTAGGCATATACACATTAAGGGTTGTATGTATTCCTGGAGAATTGGTCCCTTTATTATTATGTACTGCCGTTCTTTATCCCAGCTCACTTTCTTTGCTCTGAAGGCTACTCTGTATGAAATTAATATAGCTACTCCTACTTTTTTATTTGTGTTAGCATGGTCTAACTTTCTCCATATTTTTACTTTTAATCTATATTTGTTTTTATATTTAAAATAAGTTTCTTATTGACGACATATAATTGGGTCTTGTGCTTTGACCCATCCTGACAATCCCTGTCTTTTAGTTGATGTATTTAGACTACTGATTTGAAGTAGTTCTTGATATATTTAGATTAATAGCTACTATCTTGATAAATTTTTTCTATTTACTGTCATTGTTCTTTGTTTCTATTTTCTCTTTTACCTTTTTTTCCCTTTCGTTGTTTTAACTGAGCAGCTTATATGGTCAGTTTATCTTCTTCCTTAACACATCAGTTGCATTATTTTCTTAAACTTTTTTAGTAGTTCCCGTAGAGTTTGCCATATGCATTTACAACTAACCCAAGTCCACTTTCAAATAACACCATACTACTTTACTGGTAGCACAAACACAATCTAATAATTTAAAAATTCTATTTCCTCCATCCTGTTTCTTATATAATTACTATCATTCATTTCACTTGTACATAAGCATACATGAGCATCCATATGTGTATATGTATAAGCATATATAATTTGCATATATTTTGTTATTACTGTTTTAATAAAACTACTATTTGTCAAATCAAAAATAAGAAAAATAAAAGTGTTTTACCTCTATTTATTTTTTTTCTGATCTCTTCTTTATGCTCATATGAGTTTCTGGTATATATTATTTTCCTTCTCTCTGAAGTTTCTTTTAACATTTTTGCAAGCAAAATCTATTAACAACAAATTCTCTCTCTCTTTTTTGTCTGAGAAAATCTTTATTTCTGCTTCACTTTTGAAGAGTAATTTTGTAGGGTACAAAATTCTAGTTTGGTGGGTTGGCTTTTTTCTCTCATTCACATCATGTTTTTATGATTTCTGTGGGGAAGTCTGATGTAATTCTTATGTATGCTTCTTTCTAGGTAAGACATTTTATCTTCTGGCTTTCTTTATCTTTGATTTTCTGTAGTTTGATGAAATATGCCTAGATGTAGGTTTTGTTTTTGTTTTGGGGGAAACAGTTATCCTACTTGGTGTTCCTTGAGTTTTCTGAATATGTGTTTTGGTGTCTGGTATTAATTTGAAAGAATTCTCTGTCATTGTTTCTTCACATATTTCTTCTTTTTCCTTCTTCTTCCTTTTCCCTCTGTTATTTCTAATATACATATACACATATATATGTGTATATGTATTATATATATATACATATATATGTGTATATATCTTATAGTTGTCCCACTGTTCTTAGATATTCTGCTCTGTTAAAATTTTTCATTTTTTTCTCCTTGCTTTTCCATTTTGGAAGTTTATATTAATATATCCTCAAACAGAGATCTTTTTCCCCCCTCAACCATGTTCAGTTTACTAATAAGCTCATTATAGGCATTCTTTATTTCCATTACAGTGTTTTTAATCCCTATTTTTTGTTCTTTTTTATAAATTCCAGCTCTCTGCTTACATTGTCCATCTGTTCTTACATGTGTCTGTTTTATCTATTAGAGTACTTAGCCTATATGCCAGAGTTGTTTTAAATTCTCAGTTGGTTATTTCAATGTCTCTGCCATACCTGACTCTGGTTCTGATGTTCTGTCCTTTCAAACTGCATCTTTTGCCTTTTAGTATGCCTTGTAATTTTTTAAATAGCCAGACAAGAAGTACTGAACAAAAAGAACCATGGTAAATAGGCCTTTAGTAATATGGTGATAAAATGTGGGAGGAGGAAAAATGTTCCATATTCCTATGATTAAGTCTTTTAATGAGATTGTGCCCCTGAACTGTAAACTTCATAAGTGTTTCTCAGTCCTCCCCACCTTAGATGAAACGGGATATCTAGAGTGGCTGAAATTGGGTATGTCCCTTCCTCTAAGTCAGTTAGGATCTGGATAAAATCCCAAAAGTTTAAGTATAATAAAATAGTTTCCCTTGAGGGAAGTTCTTATTAAGAAGAACAAAATAATATGGCATATTTCAAAATGGTTGTTTTTCTCTTCTCTCTGTTAGAAGCATGAGTAATTTTTTTTTCAGTGTTCACTGTGAGAACCTGATTAAGTTCCAGAAGGTAAACTCACAAAAGGATGGCGATTCTTCTATGTCTGGGTCCCTCGGAGTTTTTAACTCTCAGAGTTGTCTATGTCTCTGACAATTCATCAATTAGAGTTCAGGTTTTCCTATGCAAGCACTAGTTCTCATGGAGACTCATGGGAACTTCTTCTCTAGCAATTGTAATTTTCTGTATCCTGTCTGTCTCTCCAATTTGGGTGGCATCAACTTACTTTGTGACCTCATGTCTGATAGATCAAAGAAGAGTAGTCATTTTTTTCATTTTGTTCAGTTTTTTACTCATTGTTAAGATAGAGTGATGATTTCCAAATTTCTTTTGTGCTAGCCTGGAAATCAGAAGTTATAGCTGCCTTTTAAATAAATTTCTAGAGTCATTTTTCAATTTTTTTCACAAAGATGATTTTAGAAGACAAAAAAGCTGCTACTGAATTTTATTTTAATTTTATATAGCTGAAGTTTTAATATCTATTGAGCAATTATTGTAGATAATTTACATTGATATTTATAAGTTTATATTTCCAATCTCAGATGTAAAGCAAGTCATGCCATCATGGCATCATATTTCTTTACTTTTGGTCAGGCATTTTAGTTGCAAACACAGAAACTTTCTTTTATTAACTTAAACAGAAAAATAGTTTATTGGAAGACTGTAAACAAATAATATCTAGAACAACCAGAACACAAGGCCTGGGAAGGATCCAAGAGAGGAAGGATACAGTCCAAATTCTCTATGTCTGTTTAGAATGTAATTTATAGACAACTAAGAGAACTAGAGGGTCATACTGATAGATTCCCCATTTCACCAGATTTGCCATAAGGATAACCTCAGTTAAACCTATTCCCTTTTTCTCATGCCCCCAAGATTCAAAATCTTGGGTCAAAAGCCCTGACCAAGTGCACAGAGTTCACTTTCCTTCTTCTTCAGGAATGGATAGAGGTGAATTGCTTGCCATAGTTGCCAATTATTCTTCCACCACTACAACTAGTTTCCTATGCATCTTATGATGCCCCCCCCGACCCAATTAGGAAGATGTTCAGATGCTAAGCAGCACAGTCAAAACAATAAATGCCTCTGTACCTTTTTATTTAACCATGAGAAAATAAGTTGGCATTTTTAGTCTAAATAAGTCAGATGCTAGAATGTAAATAGAGTCCACTCTTGGCTTAGAGCTTGACTCACACAGTAGGCATGAAAGAAAAATTGTTAAATAGAATTCTAAAAAAAATAGAGACAGTATTGCAAATAATGAAAAAATATTGGATACGATGGGTGCCATTTATATTTGCCATTGGAATGTACTGTGTAATTCTTATAGCAAATTTACTCCCAATTGGGTTTACACTAGTAATAATAAGCTTATAATAAACATAAAATAAAACTAACAATACAAATAAAATTAGAAATTGCTTGAGCTTATACCACCTAATAATAGTTAAAGAAGATAGCTCAGAGGCCAAGTTGCATTGACAATCTATATAGAGATAACCAAATGCTGGTTAAACAAAGGTTGATACATTTCCAGAGAAGTTTGTTGTTGCTTGGAAGGATGTTTAGAGTTAGAGATTTTGACACAACTTTAAAGATGCTTATCATAAGCTTTTTAGAAATTATCTGAACCTGTTCGGTCAGAAAATTGGGCTGCAAATCCTATGATATTAAGTATTTCTCATAAGATACCAAAAATGGTTAGGTTTAAATTGGGTTGAAAATTCTGCAAGAACAACACTTTTTATAGTATTGCAGTATTTCTGACTGATACCTATCCTAATCCCAGATCATGCATGCATATTTTCAAGAAATATGCAGCATCAAATAAACTGCCAAGATTTTTGAACTTTGAAAAATGACAAAATCCAAGGAAACTCTTGATTTGAGAGAGTTAAAATTTAGAGATTCCTTCATTCACTCAGCCAAAATTCCCAACACTTATCACAGTGTAACCACCCAGCATAAAAACTTCAAATAAATAAGTTATCCATATAACTTTGTAACTTCAATTTATACATGTATTCTTTTGGTCTCTGGGCCTGTATACCATATCAGACTTGAATCTCTCTTTTTTTCTGCTATGGGCTGCAAACTATTACAGCAGAATCTCAAAACTGCCTAGCATCATAAGAAAGGTCGTGTGCGCATAAGGGTAAAGCACAGGCACTTATATTTGCTCCTTTGAAGCTCATTTCTGCTGGTTCTTCCAGTTGTTCTGCTTGTACACTCAGCTTCGACCATCAGGCAGCACCCTCATGTTTCTCTAAAGGAATCACTTGCACAAATAACTAAAAGCTAGTTTGGACTTAAATTGATAGCCCCTACATTAGCAAGATCTTTTTCGCATTCACATTTTTAACTGAGATTGAAATTAAAAATAATTTCCATGAGAGTAAGAATTAGAAATTCCCATTGTTAATCAAATGCATTTAACTAGAGAATAGTGATTGCTTCCAGTAGAGGAAAAATAAGAAAATATTTGAACATTACAGGAGTATAAGCTGGGGATATTCTATTAAAAAAGAAAGTAGGGATTAATGAGTCTAAGAAAAGCTAAATATCAAAACGAGGAAAAATTTTAGTTTTTCTTTTCTTGCAAGCTTCCTAGTTAGTTGCCCTGAAGAAAATAAATAAACTCAGAAAAGAAGAATACAGTAATTTGTATTGAGCATCTATTTTATACAAGGAGTCAGTGCTAGAGCTATTAAAATGAAAAAAAAAAAAGTTCCTACTCTCAAGAGTTCACATTTTAGTATAGGGGGACAGAAATAAAAAACAAACATACTACATGTAAAGGGAATTATTATCCTGATAGGATGTGTGAATTAACTTTTTAAAGCTGAGATTATTCAGAATTCTACATTTTAATTTCCTTAAATGTAGCCAAGCAAGTATTATTTTATTCAATTTACCATTAGAGAAAAAAATAAAACAAAAAAAACCCTTAAACTCTACAAACTTGGGCTTAATATCATGTTGTTGTATAATCAGGGTGTGTGGGTTGGTTTGTTGTTTCGTTTTTTTTAACCTAGGAACCAAAAAAGAAATGATATGTTTAATCATATTTTAGAAATCTTTTTAGTAACAACTAGATTGTGTTTTCATATCCTTCGAATAACAACAGTTTTGTTGGTAATAGACAGCAGACTTAGATAAAATCTAGTCCTTGCCTGGGAGACTCTATCAATAAAGAGAAAATGAAAGACTCTAAAAAAAGGTGTATGACTCACATTTTGGGAAAGTAGCTGTTGTTAGTTTCAATTTTCTTCAATTAGGATGGATGTTAGTAAGGATGTTAACCCCGTCATTCTGGCTTAAGTCCAGCTTGGGTAATTACATTCTGCCTACTTAGATTTTCTTTGGGACCAAAGACATCCTTCATTCTCACCTCATACTGTTTTGTGATGTCGCTGCACATAGCTAAATAGAGGCCACATATAACCCTGGGGATGGTAGCATCTCCGTGGTGAAAACTTGATCCTTCTGTATAGTATAAGTATAAATGTACTTTTAGGGTAAAGGTTTTAGAACATGTAATATAATAAAGCAAAAGAAGCCATATGGCACTCTTAACTGAAGATACAAGAAAAAAAAATCCAATAGAATGAATTGTCTCTGACAGGGTCTCTGGAATAATGGAAGATTCTTTTAGCTCTCCCCAGCTGCAAATGTAAGATCATTATCATTAGATCTTTAAAATACCAACAAGCAAAATATGAAGAGATTTAAAGTCACCTTTAAAATCACCTCAAAAGTTCAGTCTCAATTATCTACAATCAATGTCATTCTCCTTGATTAGAAACTGGTACCAGAGAATAAATTCCAAGAAAAAAAAATTTTTCAAGTACAATTGATGCTGACAGTTTCTCAATGGAATTACGTTTCTAAGTCATGCTCATCTATGCATCAAACCTCTGTTTATTTCTCTGTTCCACCTGTTTTGCACTTTTGCCACATTTTTGTCAGGACATTAGATGTTACTCAAGAGTAACTTTTACTACAAATACTTGAAACCCTTTCTTCAAGATTTCATTTAGAGATATGCATTGAGCTCCATGTACTGTAGGATGGCAAAAATTTTTACAGACATTTAAAAATTCCCAAAGAGAGTAATTTCTGTCTGTAATAGCTATGAGTAAAGCCACTGAGGTTTACAATCTTTAAATTTAAAAAACTTAAACTTTTTAATGATAACAAATATATTATAGCTATGGTACAATTACCCATATAAAATGAAGATTGATTTTAAGAAATTACATTTTAAAACAAGCTGGGTACAGTGGCTCAAGCTTGTAATCCCAGCACTTTGGGAGTCCAAGGCGAGAGAATTGCCTAAGCCCAGGGGTTCGAGACCAGCCTGAGAAACTTGGCAAGACCTCATCTCTAAAAGAAATTTTAAAAAATTAGCCGGGCATGCTAGCATACACCTGTAGTTCCAGCTACTTGGAAGACTGAGGTGAAAGGACTGCCTGAGCCCATCAGGTCAAGACTGCAGTGGCCATGATAATGCAGCCACACTCCAGCCAGGGCAACAGAGTTGAGACTCCAATTCAAAAAAAATTTTTTTTTAATTGACAAGAAAAAAAGAATATAAAACACTAATAGATCATTGGAAAAGGATAGATATGTGTGATTTATGAAGTAAAAAGATAATAGTTTTGAGTTATATAAAAATGTTATAAAAATAGAAAACAAAAAAGAAAGTAAAAAAACAACAGGAAATTTATAAAGTTTAAAATGAGATGTATTAATGTCACAGGAATTGCAGTTAATAACAAGTATGATGGGGGACACCCTTATCAACAAGGGTACCTGAACGATGCATATTCGTATACCTAACCCTTAACTGTACCCCACAATTTTAAAATAAAAAATATGTTTTAAAAAAAAGTATGTTACTTTTTTTGGCAAACTGTGAAAAATGGCAATACTTCAATATTGAAGAAATGAAATATGAAGTAAACACTACTAGTACAAATATGAAGTAAACACTACTAGTACATTATTGGTGAAAGTGTGAACTGATACAATTCACTTGAAAAGCCATTTTCAAGTGAATTACAATTTTTGTCAAAAACCTCTTTTTCCCAGTAATCCCATCTCTAGGAATCTATTTTAGAAAAATAATCTCTTAAACATAAAGGTTTAAGTTTCATAGACAGAGATATTTATGGTGGCAAAAACATATAATTGCAATCAATCAATAAGTAAAAGGAACACTAAATGTCCAACAATAGCCTCCAGAGAATTTACATTTATTTGGGGGAGATAAACAATAGATAATAAATATGATACATAAGTTACTTATATGGTAGTTTAGATGATAAGTGCCAAAAAAGGAAAAAGAAAAAGTAGATCTGTGTAGAAGGAGATGACAGCACTAAAAAGGGACAGGTTATAGTGTTCAGCAGGGTAACCAAAGTGGGCTTCATTCAAAAGGTGATAGTTGAGAAAAACTTAAAGGATGTAAGGAAGACAGTACCACAGACACCCACAGAAAGAGAATTCCAGGCTAAAAGTAGCGTTATAGCAAAAGCCCTTAGGCAAGAACTTGCCTGTCATGTTCGAGGAGTGGACCAAAGATCAGTATGGGCAGAGGGGAAGTTAAAGAGGCAAAAGATAGGCATAGCATGGAATTGGTGAACCACCATAGCAGCTCACACTTGTTCTTGGGGTGACAGAGGGAGCCACAGACATGAGTTTTGGACAGAAGAATGACATGATCTGACATATTTTCAAAGTATTGACCTAGGTGCTGTTTTGAAAGCAAACTTTCTGGAGCAAGAATAGAAACAGAGAGGCCTGGTAAAGTTGTTATGAAATAATAGAAGTAAAATAGCAGTAATAAAAGAAGCTATCATGGTTTTACAGGTAAGAGATGATGATGAATTGGACCAGTGTGAGAGAAGAGGAAGTAATGAAAAGTGATCGTAATATAAAAAATGTTGAAGAGAAGATTGACAGGACTTCCTAACAAATCAAAAGGGTAAAGATTAAAAGAAGGGGAAAAGTCATAGATGACTCTAAGGTTTTTGGTCTGAGCAAATGTAAGGGCAGAGTTACAATCACCCAAGTTTGGGAAGGCAGAAGGAACAAGACTGAGAGTGAGACATATCAGTAATTTATGTTCTACGCATGTGATTTGAAATGCCTATTAGACATGAACAGAAGGAAGTTGAGTAGGTAGTTGGCTATATGAGTTTAAAGGCCAGGGCAAAGGTCTATACTAGAAATACAAATTCAGAAGCCGCCAGTTTACAATTAGTATATAAAGTGACAACTCTTATGAGATCATCAGAAATGTACACACAAAGAAGTGATCCGAGGACAGAGTTCTGGGGTTTTCAACATTAAGAGTTTGAATAGGAAGCAACCACGCTGTCCATCAAAAGAGGATTGAATTTTTAAAATGTGGTACATATACACTATGGAATACTACGCAGCCAAAAAAAAACAAAATCATGAATTTTGCAGCAACCTGGATAGAACTAGAGTCTATAATACTGAGTGACCTCTCACAGAAACAAAGATCTGAGTATCACATGTTCTCACTCATATAATGGACCTTGAACATCCAATGTAATACTATAAGAAAATGACTGACAGTGGTGGGAAACTATGGAGGTGGAGGGGAAGAGAGATGGGATTAATGGTAGTAAATATCTGTCTGGGGATGGGGAGACACCTCTTATCAACAAGGGTGCCTGAATGAAGCATATTTGCATACCTAACCCTTAACTGTACCCCACAATATCATAATAAAAAATATTGATAAAAAGAAGTTTAAATAAAAGAGGAAGAATCAGAAAGGAACAGTGAGGTAGGAAAAAATGTATGATCTTCCTGAATTGGAATGAAGATAGTACATGAAAAAAGAGGGAGTGATCAGCTGTATTAAATTATGTTGATAATTAAGGTGAAAACAGAGAATTGATCATAGAGTTTAGCAATATGGAAGTCATTGATAACTCAGATAAACACAGTTTTTTTGTGTTGTTTTGATTTGGAAATCTCACTCTGTCATCCAGGAGTGCAGTGGCATGATCACAGCTAACCACAGCCTAAAACTCCTGATCTCAAGTGATTCTCCTGCCTCAGTCTCTTGAATAGCTAGGACTATAGGGATACACCAAATCCAGCTATTTTTTGTAGAGGTAAGGTCTCAATATGTTGCCCAGACTTGTCTTGAACTCCTGGGCTCAAACAATCCTCCCACCTCTGCCTCCCAAAGTGCTGGAATTGCAGGCATGAGCCACCGTGCCAGGCCAAAAGCAGTTTTTATGAAGTGGTGGGAATAAAATATTGTTTGGATTGAGTTTTAGATAGAATGATAAAAGAGGAACTCTACCAAATACATCACTTCAAGAATTTTTTTAAAAAAGTTGCACTGTCTGTGAATAGCCCTATTACTTTCATTCTCTCTACAATTATTTTAGCTAGATTCAGAAAATATATGCCTAAATTGCATAATGACTCTAAATGCAATTTTATTACCTCCAGAATAGAACTGTATTTTTAAAAATCTGTCCAGTTTTCACACTCCCATGGTTAGTGTTTGGATTTGCTGCAATAATACTCTATGGTCTTAAGTATTACTATTGTTGGAACAAAAGCAAATGTACAGCTAGTATTGGTTATTCATAAAGCTTGACACATTTAACTGTTCTAACTTAAATATGCTGAAACTGGATTTTAACCTTGAATCCTACGTGGGACATTAGCTTTGGTATCAATACTCACTTCTTAGGTTTCATGTCCCTGGAGGAAGTGTGGCAGAGGAAAGCAAACCCTGTTCTTCAGAGACTGCCCTGAATGTTCATGGGTCATCAGGTCATCATAGATGGAGTGTGGGGTGGGAGCAGGGAAGATTTTTGACAATTCTCTAAGGTTAGCTCTCCTAGGTATGGCACGTTCACTTCAAACTTATCCCACCTAATAGCCCACACAGTATTTCAGATAGCCACTAACACTTTGTCAAAGAGATCAAAAGAAGGACATAGATTCAATTGTTAAAGGCAGATAGGGTATTTTGGGGAGTAGGTGCAGCAAAGTAGAAAAAAATATGAAAGAAATAAAAGGAGCAAACTAAGGTGATTAAGAAATTTTTAAAATATTCACTTAGCAGCAACGCAAGTAATCAATCCTTATAGCCATCCCTCCTCCCCCACCCACTTCACTTCCCTTAGCTGCTCAGAAGAGTCCTATGGGCTTGATACAATCTACTTATGTTCAACTTTATCCTCAAAGGTGTTTGATGTTTCTGAAGTAACACTACAACAAAATATTAAACAAAACGTAGGACAAAGAAAAACACAAAGATATAGGTACCAAGACAAAAGGGAAATTATAAAAATCATATTTATTATAAAAATAAGTGTTTCATGTGTCATGTGTCATGTGCTTTTACACACATACCTACTCCCCAAAATACCTTATCTGCTTTTAACAATTAAATCTATGTCCTTCTTTTGATCTCTTTGCCAAAGTGGTAGTGGCTATTTGAAATACTGTGTGGGCTATTAGGTGGGATAAGTTTGAGGTGAGTGTGCCATAGCTAGGAGAGCTAACCTTTGAGAATTGTCAAAAATCTTCCCTGCTCCCACCCCACACTATAAATTAATCATCTTTTTCATCTTCTCAGCTGCTCTATGAGGAACATGCTCTTAATTTCTTATTTTTAGATGAAGAAATGAAAACTTGGAAAATTTAAGTCACTGGCATAAAGTCACAGGGCTAATAAATATCAAGAGTTAAGATTCCAATCCCTGGTAGGATGACTCCAAAGTTGCCATTCACAACCGTCTAGAGATTAGGTGACATAAAATATATACTATAAAGTCTTATGCAGTGAAAGAGTTGAGGTTACTTTTGGATGTTTGGACTAAGATTCCCAGTGGCCAGAACAATGAGGAAAACAGGACAGTTACAAAATGCATATTCAGATAAAGCAAGAAAACTTTCACCCAGAAAAAGCAAAATCTCTACTCCTCTCACCCATACTTATCTTCATGTAGTCATGAAAAGGATATGTATAGTACAATAGTTGCTATCCTCAACCATATCCTATCATAAGTTCATGTCAATGTTCATCAAGTCTCTTAATGCCAGTCAATGCAAAAATTCAAAACAGACTTCCTTTATAGCACTGCAGGTAGAGGAAGAAGGAGGGAGGTAATACAAGCCAGTTATGCAACTCCCTGATAGTCTGTCTAGATCCAAAGTGACACTTAAAATCCTAAGATATCCTGGGGAGTGAGCCTCAATTGCTAGCACACTTCACCATCCTCTTTACCCCCCCATCCTGCCATAAAGAATATCAAGAGGGGAGCATGAATCATGAAGAAGAATGCTCATAATTAATATAATATTTAATATTTATAAAATTTAAAAATTATTCTTACTACAATAAATGCAATAAGAAATTTATAAAACAATACCTATAGAAAGTAAAGCTTCTTGATTAGTAAAAAATATGCACAAAATAGTTATCCTCGATAGACAAAGTTTTGAAACTCTCTAGAAAAGCACGAAACTTTTATTTTGTCAATGGAAGTATAGGTTTTTAAGGTTGTGAAACACTGATTTTGATAAATAGACACACCACATATTCTTTGTGCAACACTCATTGTAGCAAATTTGTGATTATATTCTGGCAGGAAATTGGAGAACTGAAATATCATTTGCTGATTAAGAGCAGTTACATATGCTTTAATAATTAGATGAAGCAAAACAACAACAACAAAAAATATCCACTTAGAATTGAGCCACAGAAATGCCTATGGACAACACAAAAGTTACCTTTTGCAAACAGTCCACTCTTGTATATCTCCTTTCTCCCAATTAACATCCTGAGAACAGTCATATTTAGAGAACAGTTCTGTTGTTATCATTTGGAATTATGACTATTTAAAGAATATTCTAATCTTATAGGATCAGAATAAGGCCTTATTATCCCTTATAAATATGGCCTTATTGTTCCTTATAAATATGCTTTCTTCCTTAACCTTTTCTTAAAAAGAAATAATAAACTTTATTATCTTCACCCCATTTTGCCGACAATGTGACTTTTCTTTCCATACACTGCATGGTAAGAAATCTGGCAACTTGAGGAAGACATGACAATTTTAAAGGAAATTTTATTATGTCTTCTCATAGACATGGACAACTTAAAATAATGAGAATGTTTATGAAAGATAATATCTTTTCCTTAATCTGCTAAAATCTAAGCCAACAGCTTTGTTTCTTGATGGTGGTAGTAGTAAAAAAGGACAATTACCATAAACCCAAAAATACTTAGAAAGAATCAAACAAAAGAATGCTTTGAAGTGTAGTAATTTCAGCACTAACTCTCTTTTCACAGCCTATATATTTTTATGCTAGAATCAAAAGACCAATTTTCTCTCTATATACACCATTCTTGCTTTAAACCTTTACCCATAGTTCCTGAACTTGAATCTGCCTGGTTTCCTGGTGGAAAGTTATTGTTTTTCTTCCTTCAGTGAGAATGATATAAGAAAACCATCAGGGTGAATTGTTAGAATAGTATCACTGAGCAACAAGGTCTCCTGGATTCTAACTTTCTCAGTGGTTTCTTCCGCCATTGGTAGTTGCTCCTACTACCCACACATGTCAACAGCTTCCTGTGCATCTCCAAACAATGGCAACCTTCACAGAACCCTATCTCCAGGAATCCTTCACTAGGTAAAACAGGCTCTAAGATCTTTCAGTACATAGCAATTCAAAGAAACTCTCAAATTCCATTTAATGAACAAAATTTATTACACCTTTATGCTTTACTAAGAACTCTAGGGGCAATGTCATATAGTTTTTTTGTTTTGTTTTGTTTTTTGAAGAAATCATGCCGTAGTACATTTGATTTATAAAAAGGAAATAAATTTATATCAACCACAGTGACTGACACATTTCTAGCCACTCTCTTGTATCTGCTGTTGCTGTTGTTTGAAGACTAAATTGACATTTCCATAACTCTCTGGAAAGGATCAAATACAAATATCTAAACTAGATTTTTTCTTAGTTTTTAATTGAGACTGTGAGATACCCTTGAGCCAATTATAGCTCAGGATTCCATATTAAAGCTAAATTCTTAGTTTCTGTACACACATACACATGCACGCTCACACACATACACATGCATGCTCACACACACAAACAGAATTTTCTAAGTACAATTGCTTCTTGTGTCACTTGAGTTTTTTGGAGGTGTTTTGTTTTGTTTTGTTTTGTTTTGTTTTTGAGTCAAATACTCACTCTGTTGCCCAGGTTGGAGTGCAGGGGCATGCTCACAGCCACCCAGCGTCGACCTGCCAGGCTCAGGAGATCCTTCTGCCTCAGCCATCCAAGTTGCTGGAACTACAGGTGTGCGCTACCACACCTGGCTAATTTTTTGATATATTGCAGAGACGAGGTCTCAACAAGTTGCCCATGCTGGTCTTGAACCCCTGGTTTCAGGCAATTCTCTCGCCTCAACCTCTCAATCTTCACATAAGTTTTTAACATAAATTTAATTCAAATATTAACATCAAAATGCATTCTTCCTGTGCTTTTAATCTCAATGCAGTATTCTCAAAGTCTATCAACCCTTGCACACCTCACAAACTTTAGGAGAAACTAAACATATTAGGATTTATTGTAGCATGTTCTGATGACACTGAGATCAGGGGCAGACTGCAGAACTAACTGGAAAAACATTATTAGAAAATTTTTCATATTAATTGTGTTGCCAGGTCATTATCTTTTCTCCTCATTTTAGACTCTTGTCATTTGACTGTGTCAGTGGGAAAAGGGAAAAGACCCATTATGTAGCTCTAGATGTAAATCAACCTCTGCAATGATCACCAGTATACAATCATGTGTCAGCTAACGGCAGAAATGTTTTCAGAAATGTGTCAGATTATTTCATCATTGTGTGAATATCATCAAGTGTATTTACACAAACCTAGATAGCCTATCACACACTTGGATATAGGGTATAGTCTATTGCTTCTAGACTACAAACCTGTACAGCATACTACAGAACTGAATACTGTAGGCAATTGTAACACAATGGCAAGTATGTGTGCATCTAAACAAATCCAGACATAGAAAGGTACAGTAAAAAAATGGTATTGTAATCTTGTGGAACGACCATCATATACACAATCCATTGTTGTCTGGAATGTCATTATGCTGCAGTGCATAACTATATTAGGCATTTCAAAGCATTTTCATCTACGGCCAGTCACCTCTGCCATCATTGTGCCAAACTCATGAAAAGTAAAGAACATCATTAAATTATACTAGTGTAGAATTTAGAGGAAGAACAGAAATGCCAACAATATACTAATAAAACAGTTGAAGGCGTCCAATAATTTGATGGCTTCAAATTAGTAAGATAGTTGAGTTAGTAAGGTAGTTGACATTTTTATCCCATCATATGGTAGAGTCAATCTCTTTACACCTTGCTGCCTGTCTTCCAGAAATCCAATTCATCTGTCAAGGCCTTGCTCAAATGGTTCCTCTACACGGCTACTTTCCTTTGAAAAGGTATTCTCCCACAGACTCTCAAGCAAAATTAACTGCTTCTTCTATATTCAGACAGTACATTACACAAAACTGTATTTAGAGTACTTTCCATATCATATTATATTTATATCATATTGTATTATATTCTGCAACCCACATATCAATAGCTTCTTGTGTTCAGAAATCTTCACACTATTTAGTATGTCTGAATGTGGGTATGGTTGTTTTTTTCTAGTAGGCCATGAGTATGAGGTACTTTGTCTTATTATCTTGGAATTCTCATTGCCAAGCATCTTGCTTAGTGTAGGATAGGAGTTTGGTAAACATTTGTTTCAACATTCTCCCTTGCTAGTTCTGCTTACAAAAAAACAATTGTCTTGTCTGACCTATATTATTTATTCAGCATCCTCAAAAACTACGATGGTATATAAACCAAGTGGCAAAAGGGCCCAAAACGTGGGAATAACAGAGAAAGAGAAAAAATTAGTTATTGTCCAAAATGTATGGATTATTTAAAAGATTCATGACGATAACATGTGTGCTTTGCTATTTGTTTTGCATTGTGCAGGCTTTCTAAAACTTTATTTGATCATTTTCTAAACATTGTTAGCAAATATCAATTCATAAAATGATGAAGTGAGATCTGAGTTTCAGCTCTAAAATAACGGAGATGAGTTTATATGCTTACATTGTCTTTAAATTGTTATTAATGAGATATTACATAGCATTGTGTACAGGCAGGTGTACATACACACCCAAGATGCAAATAATCCTGATGAACTAGTAGATATAGAACATTTACCAAGGGACAAAATTGAAATCGTTCTGATATTAAAGCCAAAGGTAAAGACACACATGATTAGCCACCTAGAATATTTTTTTGTCAGGGTTATACTACATAAACTTTCCCACTAGATTCATTTCTAAATGTTCTTGTAGTCATTGAAAAACAAAGTACAAGATCAAAGTGCTTACACAGTACCAAGAATTATCTGTGGCATGTATGCCCCCATTAGATTTGGCAAAGTGACTAAATTAGTTACTTACATATTTCAAGGTGGTGGATTGAGTAGGAGAGGAAGTGGCCCAAATCAAAACTTTGAAGTCTATATTCTGAAATTCTGAAATTCTTCAGTCTACAGATTAGAAAGTGGTCTTATGTGCAGACATAGTAGAGTAGAATTCAAGACTAAGTTTACTTCTCTACAGACTTCAAACATTATAGTTTTACTGTACTTATTTAATAGTAAGCCACATATATTGTATAGTAAATGCAAATATGTATATATAACATGTTCATAATGGCATAGTTTAATATTACATTTTTTTTTTGCCCAATTTGATCAAGACAGGTATAAAAAAGGAAGTAAAAATCTCTTGAAATGCCACAATCTGGATTGAATCAGCCACAATTCACTTGTAGAAATTGCTAAACTCTACCAAGTGGTCAATACCTACATGTAAACTAGTCTTTTAAAATATTTTCAATTATAGAAATAATATCGCATTATTCAATGCTTTAAAATTGTATGTAAATGATAACTATTAATCTCACCAACTCCAAGACATTTTTCACTTTTATGCAGTCTCTTCAGTTCATTTCTTCTTGTGCATGTTGGCATATTATAATCTTTGTATGACTGTGCCATTTTTCAATCTTTCCCTCACTTCAATATTTCCTATCTTGCTGTATAGTTTGTAACCATAATTTTTTTTCTGCTACAGTCCTTTTGCATCTCATTTACAATTACTACAAGAGTGCGCACTAGTTGAAAAATAAATAATTAAATCAAGAAATGTATAAAGAGAAGTAAAATTCCTGGAAATATCACATACTGGAGAATCAACCATAGACAGAATTTTATTGAATAGCTTTAATAATGTATAGATATTTGTAGAATGCAGGTATGATACTGACTCATATTGCTTTATATTTTTAAATTCAGTCTTTAAGAATTTTTTTACTTATTTCTCAGGGATTATTCTGCAGTGTACACTTGTACACAGATCCTACCAGACCCACTACCTCCTGTGACTCTTACTACTTGCATTGGGTAAAATTAAACTTGCTACCCAGGTATATATGATTGGAAGACAGTTCAGTGTACAAACTTGGAAGCTAGAAGTACAAACTTGGAAGCTAGGCTTGGGGAAGGACAACAAAATTTGTTAAATCTTAGAAAGAAAACAAAGTGATTGAAAAAGAGAGAAACCACTTTATATGGGTTGATCAGAGAAGGCCTCACTAAGGAGGTGACAGTGGCTAAGGCCACAGTCAGCCTTAGGGAAATCCAAGTTATGTTTACTCCAAACAACTATAAAGCACACAAGTGCAAAACTCCAGAGTTGAGCAAAATCTGTAACTCATTGAGAGTGGGGTGAGTTGCATGACATGATGTTAGAAATGGCTTCACAGAAATACATTTGAATTTTATTTTAAATGTGTGAATAGCCATTGAATAAATTTAAGTAGACTGTGATGAGTATGTGTATGTATGTGTGTCTCAAAATCAAATTTACGATTTTAAAAACTGACTGACTTTGGCTGCTTTATGGAAAAAGTTTTGTGGCGAACCAAGCAGGGAGACCAGTTAGGAAGTTCTAGTTGTCAAGAGATAGTGTGGTTTGGACTAGCATTGTGGCAGCGGAGATATAAGAAGACAGCCTGGCTTCTGCAAGATTTTCTAAATGATCATAGATTTTTATCCTCCTGAAGCTTTTGAAACTTACAAACAACAGAATAGTTTCATTTTAAAAACTGAGACATGAAGGTTTCTCACAGAGGGTATCAGAGGCTTGGAACACCAAGGAAAGCCCAAATACTTTCATACATCGAAGGATTCTGGACTAACTCATGAAAGGTGCATGAGGGTGCCATGTGGGAAAAAGCAAAGGAATTTTGATGTTTAAAGGTCATGAAATAATATAAGTAACACATTTTAGTTCTCCAGAAACAGTGCATATGCATGTTTGTGGTATTATCCACAGCAGTAGTCCCTCAATACCATTTTTTCAGTCAAAATCATTAATATGTTATCAATGTGTCTTGTAAAATAGGACATTGTCACTACTGTGCATATTACTTACTGCTTAGCAATTGCAGTTTTTACTGAGGAAAACTAGGATCCTAATCATGGTGACTCCGACCACTTAAAGCAATGGGCTAAGAATGTCACTCAAAAGTGTGACCTCATTACTGGAGACTTTGCTCCCAAGTTCAAGGGAAGTTGGGGCTGTGTGGACTAATTTCAAATTAACAAGCAGAATGACCAGACATCTTTCTGGTTTTAGATAGGCAGTGGTGAAGAAAGTTAATATCATTTAGCTCTGTTTCAGAAAGTATAATAAATTCAGTTTTTCAAGGCTGATTATACAGTTAAATAACCAGTGTCTTGGCTTCTTTCCCTTCTTAATTCTAAAATTAAAGCATTTCACTTTTCCTTAAAAGCCTGATCTGGACTTCACATCTATGCATGATAGCTCTCTTGATTGAAGTGAGTAATGCTCACTATGCTCACTTAAAAAAGTTAGAAATTTGTTACAAGGATACACAAAGAAATAGCAAGAAGTTCCACCACTTTGCTGGGCCTTAGAGAAACAGAAATGTCTTCAGATCCAAATGTAACCCTAGTTGCATGGCATTTCTGGTAGATCGGAAGAAGTTTGCAAGTGTTCCTCAGAGGTAGGCACTTACTGATGCTTATCTTAGTGCTTCTCTGGAAATAAGACTTTTTATATCCCTTCATTATGCTTATGTCTCTACCTACTACCAACTGATTGTTGTCTTATGTTCCCATCTCAGGTTTCTGAAAATGAGAAAATAACTGGACTTGCTAAAAATCATCATACATGTCTGGGGAGAAAGTACATTAAAGGACAAATCATACTAGCCAGCTCCCAGTTTGCCTACTTGGGGTTAGAGATCTACTCTAGCCCAATTAGCTACATGACCAGGTCTTTGGGATCAAGTCCAAAGGTAACTACTAGGACTGTTCTTCAGCCAACGATTGTGGCAGAATGATGGCTATTGAACTGTAGTGTGCATTAAAATCACCTAAAGAGCTTAATTTAGATGTCAATTTTTATGATTATCTGGCAGGCATCCCTCTTTCATAGTTTTGTGTTGGAATCTAAGTGCCTACCTTCTGATACAGGCTTTTCCTTTCAGCCCAAATAAGAAAACTTGCAATGAACTATGTTAAATATCTGTGTCTCTAGGTCAGAATAGTTAAACATTAACAAATGTATATGGTTCAACCTAATCAGAGGGTACTAGCTTCATTTGCTCCTCTACTGCTTACTCATCATCTGATTTGTCAATGTTTTCAAGTCTATTTGTACAACTGTATTACTTCTAGATATTTCCTCCTCGTTTCCAGCTCTTGAATTCTACACATACACACACCTCCCACACACACACATATACCCTTGTTGCCCATTTACTTTGTTAAAAATTTAGCCCCTCCAAAAATCCTTTCAAGAATAGTTTTCTTGATTATAGGCATTTGTTTTTCTTCATTATTTATGAATTTATTATTTTAAATTATATATACTTTCCTTCATGATCTTCAGTTATTTTCTTATGCATGCAATAATCTGTGTTCTTGATGATACTTTAAACCTTTTTAAGGATATGAACTCATTTTCTATCCCTTTGCCACAATGCAATGTTTCTCACATCTCCTTGTCTTTAGCAGTGTGTCTCCTCAGGATATACCGTTATTGAACTGACTAAGAGCCAAAGAACCAAAAGGCAATTGCATGGTCAATATTCATAAATTTTATAATTTATAAACACTTATACATCATACTACTGATTAGAGACTATTATAAGAGAAACTGAGAACAGAGTTTAAAGATTCATCCCTATATCTTATTGCAATTATATGGTCTTATTAGTTTTATGACAGAGTAATGAGGATTGACTTTATTGATGGATTTGTTACTCATGATTAGGCTTTCAAATACTGTTTGAAAATCTTTATATTTTGATACTTTTTGAAGCTTTCCAAACTTCACCTGATTCATGATATTGAATTTCTAAACACAAATAATGATTTACAACTTAAAAATACAATCAGTCTGTAGTTAAATCATATAGCTCTGAGAATAGAATAGATATCTCCATTATTCTATACGTGAGAGTTTTCCAACAATATTTTTTAAAATTGTGTTTTGCCAGTCCTTCCTAATGTTCTGTAACTAAATATTTTGGGTCCATGATCACTCTATTTTGCAGGCTAGTACCTAAGAAAAAACACACAGTTAAGTAAACTATCTCAGTTTGATTAGAAAAAAAATACTTCTATTCAAACCCAAGATTATCTCTTTTCAAGAGAAGCTCATCTTCCTTATTCAAATTTTAAGCAAACAACGATGATGTTCATGCAAACGTATTTGGTGAAAAGAGGCTCCCACATGAAAACAAGCCATTTGAAATATAATGTGCCTTCATTAGCAGAGCTACATTTTGCCAACAAAAAATTCTCACTAAATATTATTTGTTGATAGTGGCTTATAAAGTCAATAATAAGTGTAGTTTTAAAAACAATGAATATTCTTATCTGATAACCATGCAATGCTGCCTGCATCATTTAGAACTGGAAACTTTTCTGTGATTTTTAAATGCTCCATTCTTCTCCTTGACCTCAGCTTAATTGTAACATTGTTGACCTTGCTAATACTTTTAATGTAGAGTTTCAGGGATATTAAAAATACTGACAGCATATAGCCAACAGTTGAGAAGGGCTACTGTGCAAATGTAGGAATTAACTTTTTCCATATTTTGGTAGGAAACAGACCAAGGAACAAAGGTGAATGTAGGGAAGCAGATTTCTGCTAGAGAGAGAAGAGAAACTTAAATAATTCAAGATAATCAATAACAGACCAGTTTACCTGTCCAAGCACATTCTCCCTTGGCTAGGATGTTTCATGAAAGATGAGATAGCTTTCTCTCCAGGATAGTATAAAAAGAAGTCTTGCATTGGGAAAGAGTATAGACCACTGAATGATCCCTAATGTCCCTTAATATCTACCATTCTGTGAAACCCATCTGGCACAATCACGTACTTATTCATACAAACATCTCTTGATAAACTTATTCTTTTCAAATCTTCCTTTAACTCTCCAACCTAAGATCATAGAGCACAATCTTGATACTCTATTTCTATTATAAGGTCAAACATAAAAAGTTCTCAATTGTCAAATTCTTTCTCCATAATGTTTTTAAATTTACAACTTTATCCATTTCCACAATCACAACAGAATTCATTTCTATTAAATTCAAATCATTGTTTATCAACTCCTAAAATGTAAACACTGTGCTAGACATTGCAACTGTGAGGTAGGGAAAACATGATTCAAGTTACAAACTAGGCCTGACCATATCTAACTAAACAAACTCTAAAATAATACTCTGCCTGAGCATCCTATCACCTTTCTTGTTTTCTTTTCTTATAAACATCAAGTAGATTATTCTTGCTGGTGATTTCTGCCAGTTTCTCCTTCCAATTCTTCAACTTCTTTAGTACAAAGTTATTCAATCTGTGAATTCAGATGCATGAGTGAGTCATGAAATAAATTCTGTACATAGCAAGTAGCATTTTAAAAATAAACAAGAATAAGAAATATATAAATTGTAATAAAATAAACAAGAAAGAAAAGAAATTATTGAATTCCAGTGAACATAGTATCTTTATGAAACTTTTGTGTTAGGGGTGTGTGTGTGTATGCACACACGCATATGTGTGCATAATGGTCACAATACAAAATATATGTATGTGAGTTTAAAAATGTATCACAATGCGAAATATACTTCTTATTGTGCATTTCAAAAATAAAGGTCAGAGCAGAAAATTGTCTTTTCCATTGTTGGAAACAATATTTTCAAGTTCTTGCCACTTTGTAATATGTACATCAATATTACCAAGGAATATCCTACCTCCATACTAATAAATGGGATCATGGGGCCAAATAACAAATATTCATTTAATTTAGAGAGAAATTTGCTGTAGTACCTGGAACTATGTCCTTGATTCTGCTGTCTTGAGGAAAAGAGAGGTAACTCCACTTCCTGCCCACAGGGTAGCTCAGCCGGATGAAGAACCTGGCTCCTGCTGAATATGAGTGTTTAGAAGTTTATTGTCCATGGTCACAAAGTACATACAAAGTTAGTGCTTTCCTATAAGCTCTTCCAGTTGTGAACTCAGCCTTTTTCTTCTTTCATTCTTGCTATACTGCCTAGTATAGAGTCCCGCACATGGTAAATGTGTAATAAATGCTTTCTAGAGATAAAAATCCCAGGACATTAAAAAGTTTTATGGTCTTAATAATGGTCTTACTAAAAAAAAAAAAGTTGATATGTAAAAGGCTTCTAGCTTTATATGTCTATGTTTCTATGAGTTTCACAATAAAATAAGTAGCAAAAAGGGGATAATACTCAAAATGTTACTTCCTCACAAAATTCTCTAAAGATAGGCAAGTCAATGCAAATTATTATCTTGATTTTGTTGTTGCTGTTGTTTTCAGGGAAATCATTAAACTCCAATTTCAAAAATTCCTAAGGAGTCACTTAGAAGGGAATAATGGAGACCACTTGCCACTATGCATTTACTGTGCTCTCCTATACCTAGACACAGGTGATGCTTTTGTCATATTTACATGTCATTTAGCCTCCTTCAGTACCTCCACCTAGTTTAAGCACATCACACATCCAGGACAATATAACTCAGCATAGCTATCATTTTTATCAGCCTCAACATGAACATAAGCGTTATCAGGAAACATTATCATATGTCTTGTACAAGTGTAACATTAACCTCTTTTAAAATATATATATTTGTTTATTTTAAAATTGTGGTGTACAGTTAAGGGTTAGCTATACAAACATTCACTGTGCAGGTACCCTTGTTGACGAGGTGTTGCCCCCTTTCCATGACAGATATTGACTACAGTTAATCTCACCTCCCTTCCCCCTCCCTGCCCCCCTAGAGTTTCTCACCACTGTCCATTCTTTTCTTATAGCATTACGGTAGTTGTTCAGGGCCAGTTATGAGTGAGAACATGTGATACCCAGATCTTTGTTTCTGTGAGAGATCACTCAGTATCATCCAGATTGCTGTGAAATTCATGATTTTGTTCATTTTTATGTCTGCATAATATTCCATTGTGTATATGTATGACATTTTAAAATCCAGTCCTCTTTTAATGGACAGCATGGTTGGTTCCAAGTTCTCGCTATTGGGAACAATGCTGCGATAAACATATGTGTGCAGGTATCTTTTTATAGAGTGATTTGAGTTCTTCAGGGTATATTCCAAGTAGGGGGAATGAGGGGTCATATGGAAGGTCTATTTTTAGAGCTTTTAGGAATGACCACACTGATTTCCACAGAGGCTGTACTAGTTTACACTCCCACCAACAGTGTAGAAGTGTTCCCTTTTCACCACATCCTCTCCAGCATCTGTTATTTTTTGAGTTATTGATAAAGGCCATTCTGGTTGGAGTTAGGTGGTATCTCAGTGTAGTTTTAATTTGCATCTCCTTGATGACTAATGAGGTTGAACATTTCTTCATGTATCTGTTAGCCACTCATATGTCTTCTTTTGAGAAGTGTCTGTTCATATCTTTTGCCCACTTTGTAATGGGATTGTTTGTTTTTTTCTTTTCAGCACGTTTGAGATCCTTGTAGATCCTTGATGTTAGACCTTTGTCAGACATGGGGTTGGCAAATACTTTTTCCCAGTCTTTGGGCTGTCTCCCTGTTCTCTTGGCTTTGCAGAAGCTTGTCAGTATAATGAGGGCCCACTTGTCTATCTTATCTCTTACAGGCTGTGCATTTCGGGTTTTGCTCAGGTATTGGACGCCAGTTCCAACTTCCATAAGGGTGTGTCCTGCATTTTCTAAAGTTCTTACAGTTTGAGGTTTTACATTTAGTCTCTGATCCATTTAGAGCTAATTTTTTTGTATGGAGATAGATAGGAGTCCTGTTTGAATCTTCTGCATGTGGTCAGCCAGTTTTCCCAGCACCACTTACTGAATAGGTTCTTCTCTCCCCAGTGGTTGGTGGTGGAGGTTTTGACAAAGATGAGTTGGTTGAGAAATTGAGGTTTTGCTTCTGGAATCTCAATTGTATTCCATTGGTCTATATGCATGTTCTTGTACAATACCAGGTTATTTTGATTATCGTAGCTTTATAGTAAAGTTTAAAGTCTGATAGTGTGATACCCACTGTTTGTTTTTTCTTTTTTTTGCTGAGAATTGTTCTGGCTATTCTTGGTCATTTGTGTTTCCATCTGAATTCCGGTATTGTTTTTTCTAGATCTGAGAAGAATGTTGATGATAATTTGATGAGTATTGTGTTAAATCTGTAGATTGCCTTAGGTAAGATGGACATCTACAATGTTGATTCTTCCAATCTATGAGCATGGGATATTTTTCCACTTGTTTGTGTCATCTTTGATTTCTTTTAGAAGTGTTTTGTAGTTTTCACTGTAAAGGTCTTTCACATCTCTGGTTAGGAAGATGCCAAGGTATTTCATTTCTTTTTGTGGCTATTGTGAATGGGATTATGCTTTTTATTTGGGTTTCTGTTTGTTTATTATTGGTGCAAAGAAATATGATTGTCTTTTGCACATTTATTTTATACACTGACACTTTGCCAAAGTCCTTTATCAGTGCAAGGAGGTTTTTGACAGATTCTCTTGGGTTTTCAAGGTATACAATCATGTCGTCTGCAAAGAGAGATAACTTGACTTCCTCTTTTCCTATTTGGATACCCCTGATCACCTTCTCTTTTCTGATTGCCCTAGCCAGGACTTCCAATACTATATTGAACAGGAAGGGTGAGAGTGGGCATCCTTGTCTTGTTCCAGTTTTCAGGGGAAATGGTTTCAATTTTTGTCTGTTTAGGAGTATGCTTGCTGTGGGTTTCTTGAAGATGGCTTTTAGTATTTTGAGGTATGTTCCATGTATGCCTAGATGTTTGAGGGTTTTTATCAAGAAGAGGTGCTGGATTTTATCAAAAACTTTTTCTGCATCTAATGATATAATCATGTGGTTTTTGTTTTGACATCTGTTGATGTATTTAATTACATTTATGGTCTAATGAATGTTGAACCAGGCTTGCATCCCGAGGATGAGGTCTACTTGGTCATGATGGATGATTTTTGAGATGTAAGGTTGAATTCAGTTTGCTAAGATCATGCTGAGAATTTTTGTATCTATGTTCATCAAAGATATTGGCCTGTAGTTCTTTCTTTGTTGGTTCTTTATATGGCTTGGGTATCAGTGTGATGTTAGCTTCATAAAATGATTTGGGGAGAGGTCCATCTTTCTCAAATACCTAGAATACTTTCAGTAGGATTTGTATCAGTTCCTCCTTAAATGTCTTATAGAACTCTGCTGGAAAGTCATCTGGTCCAGGTCTTTTTTTTTATAGGTAGTTTTCTTATGACATAGCCAATTTCCTTGATTGTTATTGGTCTGTTTAGGGTCTTGATTTCTTCTTGTTTCAAGCAGGTTGTGTGATGTCAGAAAGTCCTCCATTTTTTTTAAGGTTTTCAAGTTTGTTTCCATACAAATGTACATAGTAGTCTCTAATGATCTTTTGTATTTCTTCAGGGTCAGATGTGATGTCACCTGTTGTGTTTCTGATTGTGTTTATTTGGGCTTTTTCTCTCTTTTTCTTGGTCAGTCTAGCTAGGGGACCATCGATCTTGTTTATCCTTTCAAAGAACCAGCTTTTTGTTTTGTTATTTTTTGTATTATATTTTTGTCTTCTATGTCCCAGATTTGGATTTTTCTTTGGTGATCTGGATTCTTCTGCTGAAGTTAAGGGTTTTGGTGGTCTTGCTTTTCCAGCTTCCTTGGGTGATTTGTTAGGCGGTTAATTTGTGATCCTTCCATTTTCTTCTTCTGCATTTGTAGAGATATGAATTCCCCTCTTACTACAGCTTTCATAGCATTCCAGATATTTTGGTAAGATGTTTCTTCATTTTCATTTGTTTCCACGTATCTTTAATCTCTGTATTGATTTCATCATTGACCCAGGAGTTGTTTAACATCATGCTCTTTAGTGTCCATGTCTTTGTGGGGTTTGGGGGAACCTTGCTAGTTTTGATGTTTATTTTTATTCTGCTGTGGTCCAAAAAGGTGCATGGCAAAATTTCAGTCTTTTGAAATTTGTTTATGCTTGATTTCTGGCCAAGGATGTGGTCATTCTTAGAGTACAATCCATGTGGAGATGAGTAGAATGTATATTCTGTGGTCATTGGGTGGAGTATTCTGTAGGTATCAATTAAGTCCATTTGGTCAAGTGTTACATTGAGGTTCTGGATCTCATTTCTGATTTTTTGTCCTATCTAGGGTTGTAAGTGGGGTATTAAAGTCCCCAGCTATGATAGTGTTAGAGTCAATATCTTTTTGAGTTTACCTAGAAGCTGCTTTATGAAAGTTGGTACTCCTATATTGTGTGCATATATCTTTAGGATGGATATTTCTTGTTGATGAATTGAACCTTTTATCATTATGCAGTGGCCTTCTGTATCTTTTTAAATTTTTTATAGCTAAAGGGTATTTTGTCTTAGATTAAGATTGCAACTCCTCCTTTCTTTTGTGCTCCATTTGCCTGAAACTTTGCTTCCCACCCTATTACTTTGAGTCTGTAAGTGTCCTTTTTAGTGAGATGAGTCTCTTGGAGGCAATATATTGTTGCCTGGTGATATGTTATCGGTTTTGCCATTCTATGTCTTTTCAGTAGTGCATTTAGTCCATTCACATTCAGGCTAATTATTGAAATGTGAGAGTTGATCCCTATCATTAGGTTCTTATAGAGTTGCTGTTCCTGTTTGCTTGTTGTCTTTCTTTTGGTTTTTGGGTTGGTTCATGTGTGTTTTAAATCTTTTTCCTGTACTCTTGTGAGGAGTGCTGTTGTTCTTTTTTCCTTTTCTTCTGTGTTCAGTACTTTCTTAAGTGTTTCTTGTAGAGGTGGTCTGGTGGCAGCGTAAGTTCTTAGAGATTGGATATCTGGGAAAGATTTTAATTCTCCCTCACTGATGAAGCTTAGCTTGGCTGGGTAGGTTATTCTTGGTTGAAATTGTTTATCTTTTAGAACTTTGAAGTTAGGGCTCCAAGCTCTCCTAGCCTGCAGGGTTTCTGTAGATAAATCTGCTGCTATTCTAATTGGTCTTCCACGGTAGGTAATCTGATTTTTTTCTCTTGTTGCCTTTAGGATTTTGTCTTTTATACCTACTTTGTTTAGGCAAATTATTATGTGTCTTAGAGTTGGTCTTCTCATTTGTTGTCTTGCAGAGGTTCTCTGAATCTCTTGTATTTGAATTTTCGCATCACTGATGAGATGAGGGAAGTTTTCTTGAATAATTTCATGGAATGTTTGTTCCAGGGTAGTCTCTGTCTCTCTTTCTGCCTCTGGAAATCCAATTACTCTTAGGTTCAGTCTCTTGAAGTAATTGCTCATCTCTTGAAGGCTTTGTTCTGTCTTTTTAAGCTTCTTTTCTATGTTTTTGACAGTTTGGGTTAGTTCTATACATTGGTCCTCAAGTTCTGAAATTCTTTCTTCTGTTTGGCTAATTCTGCTTTCCATGCTTATCAGTTTGTTATTTATTTCATTCACAGTATTCTTTACTACTGTTATCTCAGTAATCAACTCCTTCCTATTTTCCTCTTATCTCTCCTCAATTATTTTTAATCTCTGTATTACTGTCTTGATATCTGGGTTTGTAGTTTGAGACCAGTCATTCTGAGGGCTCTTCATTATTTGCATTCTGAAGTCTGTTTTCTCAGTGTCTGACCTCCCAGGGTGTCTTTGAGAGACCCATATTCTTCTTTTGGTTTTTCTTCATTTGTGTTGAATTTTCTCTTCCCCTTTCCCTCCTCTTCTTTTATTCTGTTTTTCAGGGAAGGTGGGGTTGCTTTTACTTCTTTTTGTTCAATCTACTGTTCTTCCTTATGAGGGTCCTCTGGCTTTGTTCACTTTTGAGGCTGAACTGTGGGTTGGAGGCTGTACTTTTTGCAGTTTGGAGATCTAATTGAGGGGGAAGCTGTGATTCAGAATCTATCTGAAGTTCCCAGGTGTATGGGCAAGCTGGAACTCCAACAGGTGTATGGGCAAGCTGGAACCCACTTCCCCTTGCCTTACAATCTGTCCATGCAACAGTGTTTAGGTTTGCTCCCTGGAAAAAAAGGAGGTAAGAAAAATGAAAATAATGGAAGAAGGAGGCATTCAAGAGGAAATTGGAGAGAGAGAAGTGTAAGAGTAAAAACAGACATACATACCAACTAATGAATGAAAAGAGACACAAGGCCAGAAAAGAGGAAAAAACAGACAAACAGAAAATTTCTAAAGCATACTGGTAATCACACAAAGACAGTTCAATAAAATCATGCCTTTTGATGTGTTTTTCCCCAACACAAAGATAGTCTAAATCAAAAAGCAAACAAAAGTGAACAAAACAAACTGTCAAAACAATAAAATAAAAAATCAAAATTAGAAACCAGACTATCTCTGGGGTCTTTCCTGAGTGTCTAAAGTCTCTTCAACCCTGATCTCTAGCTCCTCCCCTTTGCTCTCATTGTAGGCAAGCAGGGTTACTCATATCTTGGGTCATTTCCCTTGGCTTGCTGCCTGACAGGTCTGCCACACAGAACTGAGTTGTCAGTGTCTGATTCAGCATAGGGGAAGAGCTTCTGTCTCCTGTTTTGGCGAGGTTACCTTAGAAAACAAGGTGGAGGTGGGCAGGGCAATGCAAATCTCTGTCTGGAAAATGGCTATGGTGGGCGGCTCCTCTCATTCGCAGATCCTTTGTCTCCACTCATCGGGCCTCAGTTGATCAGCTATGATGGGCAACAATGGTGCGTGTCTGGCATCAGGCACTGGGAATCAGCAGCTGCAGCTTGGTGTGCCATGGGTGGTTTGGGGTGGAGGAGGGAGCTGGGAATTCCCTGGGGCCAGAGCCAAGAGCTGCAATGACAGCAACTGTTCAGCACCCAGTAACCACCAGAGCAGCAATCCCCTGCAGAGGCCATAGTGCAATGGAGGCAGTTTGCTGTGTGGGGGTATTGTCACCTTTTTGTGTCCTTTCCCATTCTTCTGCATGTAGCCTCCTTTTTCTGATGAATCTGTGGGAGCACTTGGCTGCAGGGGCAGGGCAGGTTGGAGGCTGGGCATGAGAGCAGTCAGGGTCAGTCCAAGTTTGGGGTCATGGCCACATTAACCTCTTGAAATTAAGTGGCAAATGAAAATTTGGTGTTTTGTGTCAGAAGCACCCAATTCCTAACCACTGTTCAGTTACTGAGGTACTTAATCTCTCTTTGGTTTTCTCATCTAAGAAATGGAACTGAGTATCTAATAAATGCATCATGAGGGATATATTATATATATATAATATATAATATTTATAATATATAATACAAGTATATTAGTTGATACATGCTAGTCTAGACAATAAATGCCATAGAATATTATTAAATATAAAAACAGGGATAAGATGCTTCAAGAATGCAAAGATAAGACTTTATAAAGATTTGTCATGATGTGGAACTTAGGAAAGTCTTGAGTTTTTCATCCTATTAAAAATTTTGGTCATGTAAAACACAAAGTTTAGGGGTAGATGACAAAGACACCAGAAAAAAAAAAAATAGCATATCTTATAGTATCTTCAAGACTCAAATTTTCATATATCAATGCAGGTATGTATGACATTATGATTCAACTAATTCTGTATCTTAGTGTTTCAATGAGTCAATATTATCTTTTCTCTCATGTTTATTTTATAGTAACATTTAATGTTGTCTGTTAATGAGTTCTCAAGACAAAATTGACTGTTTTCCCTAGGAGGATAAAGTTTTTGTTTGTTTGTTTGTTTGTTTGTTTTTGAAAACATGTCACCCAAGTCATTCAAATAAGTCTTCAGTGTCTGAGGAACTGCCCAGAAATTGTATTTTTATCCTTTACTTCGGAAACCAACAGTTATCAGAGGTGTTATCCATTTCTGTGCTCCAGAAATAGACTCTCCCATACCTACTAGACTTGAAATGTGTTTCAGACTCTTTTAGGGTCAGCAATAAACCTGGGTCTGAGCAAGGCCACCTTGTGGCAAGCTCTGGGATTCAGATCTCCCTAGGTGGGCTTCACATTGTTCTGGGCCATTTTGTTGACAGGAAAATGCTAAGGTCACCCTTAGACACAATAGCTGCCTGAGCATGGGCCTTTGGGAACCAAGCTGAGAAGGTAGTTTTTTTAGGTGCAAGAACTTAAAGAAAATTTTAGAAGTGTCATTAGTCATGTCTGACTCCCCAAAATAAGTAGAATTATATAGAAAGCTGCTAGCTATATTTGCAAGATGCATTTTATGTCTTTTGAATAATTTACACTTGGTCACTTGATATACTGACAGTAATGAAAGAGATAGAATATAAGGTCAAGTCAAAATGGACAATTTATAAAAACAAAAATTGACAATTTTTGAAGCCTGAAACCTATCATCTTACTAATCTATGCTATAATTATTTGTTTATCTTCTTTTCTTGAACCATACCATGAAGTCCTCCAGTAGAGACACCATATTCATGTTTTTTAATCCCCTATATCTGTTAAATATTAGAGATTCAAAGGAATTTTAGGAACATGATAATATAGCAAAAAGAGTAATACAAAAGGAAAACTGGAAAAAAGCTTCCACTTTTTAATATTTCTTGAAAATTTATAGACAACTTTTAATATTGTGTATATGTTTAATTATATTTATTTCTTCATAAAAAGCATGTTGTCAGTTTTACATTAATGTTTTGGTTTATCAGTATGTATTAAGACTTTTTTAAACATCCAGGAAATCTGATTTTAGAGATAACTCAAGTATTGCACAAAAAAAGGAACTCTGGATTTAGAATCAGGAAGCCAAGATCTGATCCCAGTTCTGCCATCAATTCCTTGGATAGCAATAGGAGTTAATTTCTGCTTTCTGAAACTTAATTTCCACATTTGTAAAATAGAGAAAACCATCTTTTCTTTATTTGTGACATAGGGTTGCTGTGAGCATCAGATGAGAGAATAGACACATGAGAATCATGCTGAATGCAAGTCACTACCTATAATTAAACCTAGAGTAAAAATCCTAATTTGTTCTACTTCCTTCATAGTGCCAAGAGTCTTGTCATAGTGTAGTGTCTTTAGGAATATTAGTTCCCTTGTCATTTACATTGCAAAACTGTTATGCTGCTGTATTGACTAATGGAAATTGAAAAAAAAGAATTAACAAAATACATCCATATCCTCTACCCCCAGGAGAAGCAACATGTTAGAAACTGTTATTATTCTCCTGCTTACATTACTTTGGGTCTCCTAAATAAGTTGCATAAATTGAAATATTGTTTCAATTTATTTATAGATGAAATGACATGATGTTTGGGACTTGTCTGAAAATAATCCAAGGGCAATGGCAGGAGAATAAGTGGAGACAGTTGAAAGAAGATTGATCGTGCGTTGAGGATTGTTGAGAGTCCATTATATGATTCTATTTACTTGTCTGTTTTTATATATGTGAATTTTTTCACAATTAAAATTTAGAAAAATAGAAAATTTAAGAAGAATTTTACCTTATAAAACAACTAGAAGCACTTAAGATTTGCACAAACAAAAATACATATTTTACATACCCACAAGCATATGATGAGGTAAAACTATACATATGGTTGAATTTTCAATTATATAATGAGGGAAAACGCCCAAATATAGAGGAACTCCTGACATTAGAAACCTGTTAGAATAGCAGTGAGTAACAAATTCATTTTCCACTGCAACTAGTTCCGCATATTTCTTAGAAAAAAAATTGTTGTAGAAAGATGCACAATAATGGAAAAAGCTAATAAATAGAGATAGATGGCTTAAAGGGACCATTCCTGTGGACAAGTTGCACTGAACCATTTTCCTGATAGAGAATCTTTCCTACTATCAAATTTGAGCACTGCCAAATGGTACAGCTCAGGTTTAAAGGATGTATGTGTGTACAGAGTTGATTATTGGTTATTTTATTATATTAACTTCAGTTTGAGTAAGATTTAAAAAGCTTGTTTCCAAGTGGGCAAGAATTTCAGCACTGAAAAGCAGAGTTTTTAATGTCAGAGTGATAAAGATCACAAATGTCTAATATGGCTGACTGTCAAATAGTGTTCCTTTCTGCTGTGCTTAAACACTTGTAACCCTGTACCTTTGAGTTTATCGTCATTAATGCTATAGTTTTGGGGAAAATTAAAGAATGTATTCTTTAAAAATTGAAAGTCTCCATTTTAGAAGATGACAGAATTAAAAAAAAAAAAAAGATACCCCATAAGCCATCTGCTCCTCATGTTGACAAAGGATGTATTAAGAATCAATGACTAACAGTTACAGCAATAAGGTATGTTCTTACATTTTCTATGGTAAAGTACTCTCCTTTATATTTTGTGAAATAGTAAAAAATAATATTTTTCTTAACTTCTTAGACACACACACACACACACACACACACACACACACACACACACGCACGCACACTAGCTAAGGAATCACTATTTTAAAATCACAGCATAAACACCAAATGCTAGGAATAGTCAATTGTTCAGGTGTAGCTTGCAATCCATCTGTACCGTATGTTAGAAGCACTTGGTAAACATTAAGTCTAAATCGATCCTTACTTTTTTCCTGGAAATTTCTCATTATCACAATCATATAATCAAAGAAAGGATTTGACCACTATAGAACAGGTGTTAACAGTGGCAAGAGAAAGTCTACAAAATTTTGTCTTTGAAATGTTCCCCTTTTTTCACATATCAGAAAACAAGGTGGTCATCTGGATTCTCACAAGCAGGCTCCAGTGATTGTAAAGACACCTGTGACTTAAATCGGCTTTATGTATACAGAGACCATTTAATCCTCTGAAACTTTTCCTGTGTTATCACCTTATTCTCCGCACTAAATAGTAGTCAAAATGCATAACACAACCCAAAACATTGCTCTTCTTGAATGCTTACTTAATAACCTCACTTCTTCTCTTCTTGAACCTCTGCAAATCTCATCTTTTATCTCTAATAAAAACAACATTTTACGTAAAAATAGGTTTAAACATCTAAATTTAATGAAAATGTTTAAAAAAAGCAGAGTAAAACCAAAAGCAACTATTTTTATTATTCTACAACAAAATTAATTGGATTAAATGCTTATGACAAGAAAGTGTTTATTACACAATAGGATTCTAAACCACAATACAGAGGGGATAAATTCTGAGTTTGACATTTACAACCTTTATGTTCTATTTATGTAATTATCTAAAATGCTAAATGTAGCATATTAACACTCAGCAATTTTTTTGGTAGACTTCAGTTAGCTGCCAAACATAATGGTCAGCTTCATTAAAGACATTATAGAAAAGGAGGAAAGCGAATAGCAGAGTCTCAAGAGAGACAAGCAAGACCTTTCTTTGATTACAGTATTTTTAGTGTGGTCACAAGCATGACATTCAGAAACTGAGGTGGGCTTCTCACAGAACACAGTATTTAAAAACGAAGCTTGATCTGAGACAGCTAAGCTGACACGTAGCTTACAGATGCTAAGCCCTTCAGTTCCTAAATGTTCAGCTATTCCAATGGAAGAAAAGCATACGCTTCTATGAACTGTAACTGACACTAATTGTATGTGTCTGTATTTTATCTTCACTGGGTTTTCTGAGGGGAAAAACCTGTCAGAATGCAAGAATTCATAAGAAGAAAATATTTACTATATTATTTCATAGAAGCCTATTACACTTTTAGAATGTTACAGAGCAGAAAAAAGCTAGTATTTCCTCAGAGATCACATGGTGAGAAAGGAGAGCAAATCTTCCAGAAGTGTTGATATTTCAGAAGTTGTTTGCTATATGTAAATTTTAAAAAGAGAAGTAATCCATGTTTCACTTTCTCAAAACTTTGCATAGTGTTAACTATACTAAGGTAGTCTAGGAAGAAGGCTTATCAGAATAAAAAAATAAGTAAATAATAATATCTTATATCTGAATCAGAAGAAAATAAATTCATTTTTCACTTCTTCCCAGAAAATGTTATTAATTTGGGCAGCATCATGTGCTGTGCTTTTCCAGCAAGTATGGATTTATATTGGAAAATTAAACAAAGAATAGCTCTCTGCAAATATCCAGGGAATATTTCCTTTTAAAAAAAAGTATAGGTGAAATGCACTTAGGGACACATAGAGCTAGAAGTGGTCTTATAACTTGTCGAATCCCATCCCCTTTCCCAATCCACTGCAAGTTTCACAGGTGAGGAAACAAATGCAGAGTGCCTGTGACTAACCCAAGTTCTTAAAGCTAGTACAAAGGTGGTATTAAAACTGAAGTACACAAATGTGTATGCCCTGAAAGCCCACTCTTTTTAAGAGTACAACACAATGTTGCTGATACCTTAATATTAAGAATGTAAAGCATCTTTTAAACTGAGCTAAAAACTTAGTAGATTATCTCCAAATGCTCATATAATTTCCCACCTGTGTCTGTTTCCGTCTTTGGAACACCACAACAATCTTTAGATGCTGGAGGATGTAGACACCAAGCAAGAAAGACAACATCAGTAGATAGCAGACCCAAATGTAGAAGTCTTTCCTCGTCCTTATTATGAAAGATGTGCTGTTTCTGCAGATATACAACATAAGAATGTAAGAGTAAATCTTTAATGAATATTGTTCAAAATATCTGAAATTATATTTACTAAGTAGTTGAAGCCATCACAATAAAACTTTGCTGATTTTTATACTTTTTTGTGAAATTCCCCCCCCCCCCAGTTATGGCATATCTACTTTCAACAATAAGAAACCACAATTGCTTTGAATCAAAATTTACAAAAGGAAGGTGGCATTCACATCAAAGTAGCATGCCTTGTAGACCTGGGATATATGCAACTTTTTCCCCCAAAGAATAGTGACCTCATTGAAAGATTGAGATACTGTGTTTTTGTAAAAATAGTAGAACTGCACATACTCAATTCTTACCTATTCATATTGAATTTATTGAGAATCTAGAGATAGAGAAGGCTCAGGAAACAGGAAAAAAAAAAGTACTTGTGTGTGTGTGTGTCTACCTCTATCTATCATCTATCTATCTATCTCCAGGTTGCAGGTGGACCACAAGTAGTGGGGTTATTTAACCTGAATAAAGGAACAAAATGATTCTACATGGGTTTTAACAACTACACAAAGGTCTTTAATCTGGGGAAGACATACCCTTTCAAACCAAACTAGATAAAAGATGTTAGATTTGTTAGTAGAATTTTTTAATTAGACACAAGGAAATTGTAGAATTCTCACTGTGTCAGTCCACATCCTCTAAGGAGAAAGCAACATGACAGAACTATATGTGCAAGAGATTTATTGGGGAAAATGCATATAAATGACACAGGTGAGAGCAAGCAAGAATAGGTATGGAAAACTTTCCAGCCACAGTGCAATTCTAATATGCATAAAAGAACAGGGTTCAGGAAGAAGGACTGGGTAGAAGAAGCATTTTTCTAAGAGAGTCTCAACCAAGCTGAATGCGAGTCCCAGATAAAAGATTGCCATCATGGGAAACTCACATGACCAGAATGACTTGGCTCTTGGACTCCATTATGTTCAGTCATTGACTCGGAGCACCCCCTGAAGGATGTGACTTTGGAATCAATATTGATGCAGATCTGTAAGTGTGGCCACAAGAGTCTTTCTGCCTACTATGCCCCTTGCTCCTCTTGAAGGAAGATCTAAGGAGGGCATCTCCATAGCCACACCCTGACTTTACAGACATTTAATTTTTTAAATTTATAGTTGTTTTGGTTTTTAAATGCCAAGGATTCAGGAAGTTACAACAACGACCTTTGATTTTCCCTTTCATTACATTCATTTTAGTTTTGAACTTTTATTGGCAATATTTTTTTAAAAAGACCAATTTTAAAGTGAATTATTCAGTCTTCTCAGTTTTTTTAATAAATTAAAAGCATTCTGTTCATTCTGTGTTAAGTAAGCATTTCATGACAGCTAGTAGATTAAATTAAAATAAATTTTAGTTCTTATTTGAAGACAGATCATAAGCAGAATGCCTTTTATTCCTTTAGATTGATTTAAAGCAAATTGCTGTATGTATTACAGCAATTTTAAATGTATTTAAAGTTTTTTAAAATTGAGAATTATGTGAAATAGTCTAACGGTTTAAGTTTAAACGAGGCAATTAGCTGGTTACAACTGGAACTACCAGGCCCTATTTAAAATAATGAGGTCTGACAGTTATGGAATCTGAATTATTCATTGATAACTAGCTTTTCCTCATCTGCAAACCATGGCTAGCATTAATAACAGAGGTGTAAGTGTGATAACCAAAGAGTCTGACATTAAGAACACACACGCAAAAGTGCTAAATTCTTATTTAATTAAAAAGGATCATGATAGCAATATTTTTCCTGTAATAAAATCATTAGACAAAATGTGTTTCTTTGTGTTTCACCTTACTCTTTCTCTAAGGTAGATTTTGCATAAGGAAATTATTACATTTGATTGCATACAACAAAATAATTCATATTTGAAATATAATAATATATAAAGAAATATAAACATGTTCTAAAATTGTTGAATCTTTAAGATAATCATTTTAGAATTCTATTTTCCTAAGTTGTAGTCCCTAGAAACATGCAAATGATATACTTCAACTTTGTAATTGAAAGAGAAAAGTAGACCATAATAAATTACATGCAAAAAGGCAAATAACTCAATTGATGATCATTTAATTGAAGTGAATACTGTGATTACCATGAGCCAATTTACTTATTGGCAGCACAGTTCAAAACTAATGAAATAAATCAAGTTGTTGCTCCCCATAATTTTGCAGCAAAGAAAGAAAACTTGCAAGAGGTCAGAGGCATAAATCCATATTGTCCTTTACAGTCAGAAATGGTGCAACTAAAAGAGGGACTCCCTTTGTATGTATGTACAGGCATGGCCAAAAGTAAGAAGGCTGCTTATAATCTGTTCTTTTCTACACTGAAAACAGGTTTACAAACAGGAAAACGAGAAAAAAAAATCAGTTTGTTGGTTTATTGCTCTGGTCATTGTATGTTCTTCTTCACATTGGGTCAAAATGAGTAATTCAATACCTAATTTTCCCATGCTGATCCTGAGATAGTCAACTGCCTATAGTAATCATGTTGACTGTATATCCCATTCTATCTAGGATAGTCCCGGTTTATGTCTCTTGTTTCAGTGCGATTATTTTAAAATATACAGTGAGCCTGTTAATTCTCCAAAGCATCCTGATGTGAACATCCTAATATTAACAGTAATAATAACCCTTACTTACTGAGGACTTACTGAGAGGCAGGTTTTGAGCTAGATGCAAGCCTAGAGTATTAGGCTTGTATTATTATTATCTTCATTTTATAGTCAGGAAAACCAAACTTCTGAGAGGTCACATAACTTGCCCAAAGTAACACATTTAGGTCAAGAGCTAGGATTCAGACTGTGGTTAGTGTGAATAAAAATCTATGCCCTTAATCATTATGCAATATTCCTTCTGCTCTGCAGCATGAACATCCATGTCTGATTATAGAAAATTATAGTAAACTGACAGTCACAAATGCACTTCAAAATACCCTGACATCATAAATTCATCAAGTTTCATAAAGCATGAGTGGCAAAATAATTTTAAGTTGAGAAATTTACACAAATAAAAATATATACCAAAAGATGATGAGGTAAAAGAGTGCAGCCGGGTAATAGGGTCCGAAAATTTTATGTTTCAAGTTTTCTCCCTGGTATTCATCAACATCACAGCCTAGAAAAAGAAATAAGTGACTCTAGTTAAGGCTTGAGTGTCCCAGGAGTCCAAGTAAAGAATGTCCCAAAATGGGCTTTTAGATATGTCTCTGTTACTGGATTTATGGCTCAGTGCCTATGCATTTGTAACACAGTGGTCTCTTTAGTAAGACTTACAAAAGGAGGATTTGAAAGATGACTTTTTTTATTAGTGCAGATATATATGCCATAACCTGATTTTTTTTTCAGTACAGATGTCAGTTACAGTATACCTATCATGCTCTGCAGCTTGTGTCATTGGTCAAGAAGGAGAGAAACCCCAATATAATGATTAATAATCAATGTGTCTGGCCTTTAAGTCCACCCAGAGGAGAAATGAAATGCTGATATAGAATCTCTCCCTGAAGGAAGAAAAACACTGAGGGTGGAAAAAGAGGGCAGGATGAGCTACCCTTAGAGGAATATAAATAGTGGAGCTGTCTAGTCTGGGGTTCTGCTTGGTTTGGTATAAAATGTTGTAAGTGAATGATACATGAAGTTTACATCATAGTTTCTTTTTGCAATAAGACCATTAATATAAAATAAAATAAGTAAAATAGAAGAATATCATTTTAGTGGACTTTTTTTTTCTTCTTTTGACAGCTGCCCTGCTGCCCCCCCCCCTTCATCTCCCAGCTGAGCGACACAGCTTGAAGCAGTTGAAGGAAGACTTCACCATTGTATCTATTGTTAATGATATCTGGGCAGGGAATTATGACAGTCTATTCCCATACTAGAGTCTAGTTAGCCTATCTTTTTAAAAGTTAATCTATATATTTGCTGCTGTTTATCTACTTTTTAAATTCTTTTCTGCCTCTTTCTCTCTTTATTTTCTTCTGTTGATGGCATTTGTCCTCTAAAAGAAAAGCTGGCAGAGGTACTTAAAACTGCAATACACAATCCCACTGATTATTTTATGCTAATGAATGAACTATCTAGCAATATAATATTTCACTTTTTGTGCCCTCCTGGTGGTAGCATAAGATAAATTCTAGAGTATCTTTAATTAACTAAGGGAAGCAGAAAGAAATCTCTGTGGATTAATAATATTTATGGCCCTAAAGTGAACAAAATAACAGATGAAGGTGGGAGGGGGCAACTAAATGGTAGACAAATCTTAGAGAGTTAATTAAAACAAAATTCATGCTTATTTTGGCCTTTTTATCTGCATATAGTATTGATGCCAGGGAACAATGAATGGAAAATTTTTAAATGTTCTCATTCTTACTTTTAGCCTATGCAGTCTAAATATTTCACCCTTTTCCATTTCTCCTTCCTTTTACCAACCCACATATATCTATATAAAACCACTCAGTCTTAGTCTTAATGCCTTCTCAAAAAACTCCAGACTTTCTTCACAATGATGATGACAAAGCTCCTCAGGCAGGGGTCCTCGAGATTTGCTTGGTTTGTGGATTGAAATGAATCACCTACTTGAAATAAATGAAGCTGTGGTGTGCACACCACCAGCATGATTGCTTTGTTTCCGAGAATTGAGGGAAAATATCACTGAAGATTCTTATAATAAAATAAAGCAAAGCAATTTGCAGAAAGAACTGAACTCTAGTTGTTTTTTCTAAAGTTATAGTAAAAATCCAGTTATCATCAACAAACTGGTTATTAAAGATAACCAGCTGCAAAGATTGGTCAGAATGCATAGATGGCAGGGGCCAGGAAAGATGAGACTAGATAAAAGAAGGAACAGGGAATTGGTCAAAGACTTACATCTGCTATCATAGTCCCTAGAGACAGATTAAAATTCCACAATAATAGATACCCTTTTAGTGACTAAGAACACCTAGATCCTTTTCTAGATTCAATATCAGAGAGAACAACATCGTTATATAAGCATGATTCCACCTGGAATAAGTCCTATATTTTCCACATTAGGCCAAGTTCCTACTCTACAGGGTAGAGTCTTAGTGAGTCTTTACCAGCACAAAGTCACTAATGTTCCTTGCTCTAAGAGTCCTCTAAAGATGAAATAAATAAAGCACGCATAAAGTTAATTCTCAATTCTATAATAAGCATATTCTTCATCCCTTTTCTTGGGCCCAGTGACCTCATGCAATCCATTGGTTCTCTAGAAAAGCTTGGGCTTCCAAGTAGGGCTGTACAAGTTGTGCACAAAAGTACTCAACCAAGTGGGAATATTTGGGACTGAAATTTAGTTCACACTCCCCTCACCAACCTGTGCGCCCTGACTTGAGGCTACATCATCCTGAGACGTCTTTTTGTAATTCAACTACCCAGAATGGGTGCTTTTTTTGTAATTTGTATTTGGAAAAAGAACCTGTTATTAATTTACAAAAAGATGCTACGTATCCTAGTAGTGACCATGAGAGAAACCCACTTTGGCAGCCTCTTAGCTCTTTACTTTCACCCATCTCCATATCTGTGACTCTGAATTCACTCTTTCAATTCCTCAGACCTGAGTTCTATGCCTTCAATGCTCCATTTGAAGACAAGACCTGAAAAATAATTCAGACAAAAGTATTAATGACTAAGATTCTACTGAGTTTGTCCTTCTAATAAGCATTTTTACATTTTAATTGAGGACTGTGACTCCGTTACAAAATACCTAGAGCCACAGGAAATTTACTTCCTGGAATGTGAAGAAGATGTTTTGCTCTTATACTATTACCAAGGTAAAGAGCTGGTCACTCCAAGTGTTCTTTGTAATGCTACAATATGCCTGGTCCCATCTTTAAATTTGATCCAGGGCCTACGCACTCAAAAATGTTTGGGTTGTGCAATACCATCAATTGCACATTTAAAAAAAATGAATGAGCAAATGTTTATATAGAAAAAGACTTTGAAAAAATTTCTGAATGCTTATAACCTGTGTGATTTGCCAAGTCTCCTCACTTACTGAAACAATATAGAATTACCCTGAGAAATAAATTAGACATTTGGCTGGGTATGGTGGCTCATGCCCGTAATCACAGCACTTAAAGAGGCCAAGGTGGGGGCATCATTTGAGCCCAGGAGTTTGAGACCAGTCTGGGCAACATAGCAAGATCTCATCTCTACAAAATAAATAAAATAAAATAGACATTTGAGGCAAATCCTAGTAAAATGGCAGAAAAATAGCAGGCACAGTAAGAAACTGGAAGCAGAAAACGATAGGATAATTGTAATAGAAAAAATATAATTAGTAATACTACATCAACCATGTTAAAATTTTGTTTCTGAATTCATTTATAGTACCACTAGTTTGTGAAAAAGCAAAGAACATGGGCATAGGTATGTGTGAAGCATCACCAACCACTGTAACAGGCTTGCCATGAGAAACTATTTCTTTAACATTAGGATTTCTTCTTGGCATCTTCCCTCATGGGACTTGTTCTTCCCTTGAATTACTCATTTTAATTGAGAATTATAAAACCACACAGGGGGTATCATCATGCTGAGATCAAAATGACTGAAGTTTTCATAGACTTCTCTTTTTGTGTGGTAGGTTGATGATAGCATGCTCCAGCTTAATTTAATAGATAAAACAGTTCTATTTCTTAAATACAGAAAATAGATGAAATAGCATTTGCTTTTCACAGCCAAGGTCTAAATAATTTTATTTCTAATTTTCATCTTCCACTAAAATAGTCACAGAACCTTTCATCAGTAAAGTGTGTTATTTCTTAACATTATTGAGGGAGACTAATTTTTAAATTGCTTCTATTAAATCCAGGAAAACACACTCCCACTCATATTTCCTATGGATGCTTTCATATCCTAAATTTTTCCATGATCCCATTGCCAAATTATACTGTGAAAACTTTGTCCTGTAAACAAAACAGAAAGTCAGTGAAATGTGTAAAGAGAAAGTTTAATGGTATAACAAGATCAATTCATATCAAACTATTTAATTCAGCCTTGGAATAAACACCTATATATACAGAAAAGAAACATAAACATTTATATCTTAAAACTAATCTGACACACAGTATGAGGTTGCCCAAAAATGAGATAGATATAAAATGAAACATTTTTTAAAAATTACTGGGTAATAAGATCCTAGAATTTCAGACATTTCGAAGAACCATAACATAAGTAGGAGTTGTAAAAATGATGTGATTCATATTTTTTTCTTCCCGATGATAGGGAATTTGAGGCTCAAGAGTCTAAGTTTCTTGCCCCAGATCAAAAAACGGTGAGTGTCAGAGCCAGAAGACCCCTGTTTCCCTGACTCCTGTTTGAAGCTTTTTCCAGTACATTGTGAAGCTACTTCAGATCTGAATTCTACTTGAGGAAAGCAAATGAAAGGACATGTGGATGGAAAGTTGAAGTTAAAGGACGGTGGACAGAAGCCTGTCAAGGGGTAAGAAGGAACACATAATCGAGGATGAAAATCCTTCTTCCTCACTCAGTCAGTGAATTTTCTGACTCTTTTCAGTTCTTTCTCTAGTCTTTACATGTGTACCTTTTTACAAAACGTTCTCACAGCTTTGGAAGAAGTCCTATTCACATTAATTTTCTATTTATCAAATGACCTATCTCATTTAAATTTTTTTATATTATTACCTTTTGTTAGAAACCTACTACAATCATAAAAATACCCAACATTTATTGAACAGTCGCTCTGTGCTCCCAAGTGAACACCACAGATTGAAGGCCACCTGTCATCATCACATAGCTACTCTTCCCTCACAAAGACAAGTATGCACTGTGACTGTATTTCTCTTGTGGCACTTACTGTTCTGAAGAGTGTGTAGTTTGAACTCAGTCTAAGTTCAAGTCCTGGCTCCACATCTTAATAACCATACCTCATCAGGCAACTTCCTTTTTGTTTTAGTTTCCATCTACTAAATGGAGATATAATAATACTGAAGATTTCATTTATTAAAGAAATTAGTTTCCATAAAGCACTCAGAACTCTTCCCAGTAAGTCTTCGATAAGTTTAACTATTATTATTAGTTCATATTTAGTTATTCAACAAAATTCCACTTCTAGACAGGAAACTCACTGAAAGCAGGAATCATGTTCACCTCATCTTTGTATGTTTACCATGGTTCTGTACTTAAATGAGATTTCAGTCTGTAATGCACTCCCTGTGGCAAAGGTATTCACCAAGAATAGTTCCTCTTTCTAGATATCCAGTTAAATTATGGCTCCCAGCTATTTACTTGCACCAGGATGGAAGCATGTAGCCATGTGACTAGGTCTCATCAATGAAATGTGAGCTGAAGTGTTAGTTGTCATTTCTCAGCTAAAATAGTTAAGACTGAGTGTTGTGTGGTGGCTCATGCCTGCAACCTTAGGACTTTGGGAGGCTGAAGCAGGCTGGTTGCTTGAGGCCAGGAGTTCCAACCAGCCTGTGCAAAACAGGAAGACCTTGTTTCAAGGCTGAGGTGAGTGGATTGCCTGAGCCCGCGGGTTCGAAACCCACCTGGGCAGGCGAGACCTCATCTCTACAATAAATCAAAAAATTAGCTGGGCGTGGTAGCACGCGCCTGTAATTCCGGCCACTCGGAAGGCTGAGGCGGAAGGATCGCCGGAGCCCAGCAGGTCGAGGCTGCGGTGGCCGAGAGCAGCCACTGCACTCCAGTCTGGGCGACAGAGTGAGACTCCAACTCAAAAAAAAAAAAAAAAATTAATTAGCTAGGTGTAGTGGCACGTGCTTGTAGTAGTCCCAGCTATTCAGGGGCTGAGGTGGAAGGATTGATTGAGCCCAGGAATTTGAGGCTGCACTGAACTGTGAGTATGTCACTGCATTCCAGTCTGGGTGACAGAGTGAGACCCTGTCTCCAAAAAAAAGAAAGAAAGAAAAGAGTAGGTGTGTCCTCTTCATGTTTTCTATCTTCCCAATTTGCTGATTGGATGTTAAATTCCATGCCTTTGAAAATGATGGCTTGGCTCCCCCAAAAAACTGTGTGGAGCAGAGTCTCCGCTACCCTTTGCAACCTGCATTGAACTGTATGATGAGAGAGGAGAAAAAAACCTTTGACAGGTTAAGCCACTTACATTTTGCAGTTGTTTGTTACAGCAATTAGCCTGCCCTGGTTAGTAAAGACCCCATGAGTTATGCCATGTAAAAAAAGAAAAAAGAAAACAGTCACTGAGAAAATGATTTTTTATTTTCAGTCTTTCTGGCAGCACTTCTTCCAAAAACTACTTTTTCATTCCAAAATCATGAGTATAAAGTACTTTCAATCCTTTAATATATTTTACATAGTAAGCATACACAGACAATCTTGCTTAAGCAAAAGTTTTAAAAGTAAGTTTAAAAACCATTCTATTATAGAATAAACTGTCTATTTTCTTTAAAATCACAGCATATTTTAGACTTTGGATAAATAAACAATGCATCAGGTTAAAAAATTAAACCACAATTTTTCTGTCTGCCTTAAAAAAGACATCAGACATATTTTTTAAAACATAAAAGATTTCATCACGGCATTTAATTATGTAATTAATAAACAGTTGACAATCTAATATCCTGGCAGCCTAACACTTGATTTCCCAGATTTGAATCTTGCTTCTACCATTAACTCTTTGTATAATCTTGAGGAAGTTTTATAGTCTCTCAATCCCGTTTCCTCACCTGCAAAAATAAATATGTCTATAACATTTTTTGAAGATTTAAATAGGTGAAGACATTGAATGTTCTTACAGTAGCATCTGAGAAAATATTGTCAGTAATGTTGTGATTATACAGTATTCTCTAATCAAATGTTATGTTGCAATTTGTGCTGAAGGGACTATGCTAGGTATATAGTAGAAACAATAAAACATAAAACAGATTTTTACCCACAAGAATTCACCAGATCAGGCAGAAATATCTTAAACTGGAAAAATATTAGTTTTAGTAGGTGCATGATATATGCTTAATTTAATTGGAATTTTAATGGAACAGCTTTTACTATGTTTTAAATATATTCCTTGAAAGCAAACCTCATTCCAAAACCCCTTTTCATAAAATGTTTATTAAGTTAGATTCTTTAAACTACATATTCAACGTTTTACCTAAAGGGAAAAAAAGAATTTCTATCTTCAGATATTTAAAAATGTTTAGTCTCTAAAATAATATTTTAGATAGTAAAAATAAATATCAATTAGTCATTTCCTAAATGTGATGCCTACTAAAGCTTGTTAATCTTGCTAAATGTATTTGTTAGATATGCAAACAAGAAAAAAATATGTAGTGTTTTTCTCCACAAAGATTATTTTCAAGAGTAAGTTTTTAGAGCTCTGTTCATTTGGAGATTAAATATGCAAAAGAAGAGCTTTCCCCATATTTTATTCCTTTAGAATATTTTAATAAAAGATTAACTTCTTCTGCTATGAACACTTTCATGTTCTTTAACTTCCAATATCTTTCTCTTGATTTTACCTTTCTACTTCTGGTTCCATCACCTTGAATCAGAGCCTTCTCTTACTGTTTTCTCAACCTTTCAAATGCTTGTAGACAATGACGGAGGTAGGGAGAAAGCCAGCAAACACAGTTCCAAGACCTCTTAGCCCCACCAGCACGCAACTCATTTAACAGTATACAAATGATTTAACAGTAATCCCAGCTGAGTTCCCAGAGGAAATCATTTCCATTCCCACCACTGCTTGCAGATGGAGGTCATGTTTCCCTCTCTCCTTAGTCACTGCTCAGCCAAACTATTCTATTTACATAATTCTCCCAGTAGTGTTAGGTAAACTTTTTGAAATCAGAGCAGTTTATAGAGTTGCACATCCAGTGAGGGCTGTGGAATGGGAGAATTGAAAAGATCCTGGGCCAGGGCATGGATGATGATTTTATATAGGCCGGGCCCTGTGTATTCTCCACTTCTCCTCCAGATCCAGGTCCACCCTTTGTCCTTGAGGCCGACTTGTCTATCCTTATTCTCTGACTTTCTGTTGGGTTCAGTGAAACCGAAGCACTGAGGATACCTGAGGGCAGGAAAAAATTGGAGATGGGGTATTTATTCCTGGCTACCTCCCTCGGTGCCTCTGTTTGTCAATGATTATAATCTTATGTTTACACCTACGTCTTGTCTGGGAATTGTCTTTTATAGCTACAAATACTCCCTTCAGATGTCAGTAGCAATTCCTTCTCCTTACCTCTTTAGGATTTAGGTCATAAGCATCTCTCCTATCATTGCTAGTGAATATGATTCACCATCCCTTGTTCGTTTCTTTTCATCCTAATCACTTCTTTGTAAAGAATCCTTTTACTGAAGTCTCTTCAGTTGCCCCTTATGAGTATGTGCTCATTTTCTCACTAAGATACTAGTTGGCTGACACTGCCCTAAAAGTGGAATTACACCAAGGATATGGGATAGCCTCAACCAGATCAAAATCAGTGGTTCCCAAACCTTTTGGCATTAGGGACCAGTTTCATGGAAGACAATTTTTTCATGAACAGGAGTGGAAGGGTAGGAGGGGTGAGGGATAATCAGACATTAGATTCTCATAAGAGGTATACAACCTAGATCCTTCTCATGTGCAGTTCACAAAAGGGTTCATACTCCTATGAGAATCTAATGGCACTGCTGATCTGACAGCATATGGAGCTCACCTCACCTGCCTGCCTCTCACCTCCTGCTGTGCCCCTGGTTCCTAACAGGCCACAGACCAGTACTGGTCCACAGCCCAGAGGGTGGAGACCTCTGCTCTTAAGGATATCGAAATAATCAAAGAAAAAAAAAATCCTGAAAGCTCAGTGCAATTTACATTGTTGGGAATCCAGAAGTAAGAGCAAATTTAAGGCAAGATTGCTCAGGGAAAAAAGTGATTAGAAGTCTATATTAGTCAGGGTTCTCCAGGGAGACAGAACCAATAGGAGATGATAGATAGATAAATGGATGGATAGATAGATAGGTAGATAAATAGATAGATAAGTGAGAGGGAATTTATTGGGAAAATTGGCTCACGATTATGAAGGCTGCAAAATCACACTATAAGCCACCTAAAAGCTGGAGAACCAGGGTGGTTAGTAGCATGGCTTAGACCAAACCAAAGGCTTCAGAACTAGAGACAATGACAGTGTAACTCTCAATCTGAAACCAAAAGCCTGATAATCCAGGGATGAAAGGGGCACTGGTGCATGTCCCAGAGTTCAAGGCTGAAGAACATGGGATTCTGATGAACAACAGCAAGAGAAGGGTATCCAAACTCCAGGAGAGAGAAAGCAAATTCACTTTTCCTCTGTCTATATGCTCGCTGAGCCTCCAGCAGATTGTATTGTGCCTGACCACACAGAGGGAAGAACTTCCTCACTCAGTTTCCTGACTCACATACCGGTCTCCTCTGGAAACACCCTCACAGACACACTAAAAAATGATGCTTTGCCAGCTATTTAAATGTCCCTTAATCCAGTTGATACTTAAAAGTTAACTGTTACAAAGTCTACAAACTTCAAAGCTCCTAGGAAAACTTATTATTTCTATCATGGTTTGAGATTCTCCGATATTCCTCTCAAATGGCAGCAAATAACTCTATTTGACAGGACCAGCACATGGCAGAATGCAAGTGATACAGGCCTGAGAGCCAGAAACCCTGGTTCTGGCACCAGCTTTTTCATTAATAAGTTGTATTAAAGTTATTAAAGTTTGGCAAGTCACTTAGTTTTTTGGACTTCAACTTATTTTTCAACTTTCAATAGGACAAAGCCATAATCCATGGTTTCTAGTTCCTTTAACATCTCAATGTAGGCACAGTCCTTCTTAAGAGTAAAATTTACAGGTGAAGTAACAGCCTGATCACATGTACCAAATTCTGAAGTCCATCTTTTTGTATTGCCCATAGATCATTCTACATTGTTTTAACTTATAGTCCATGAGAGAAGAGAGGACCTGCCCTGCAAAATAGACCTTGTTGTCTGCTCAGCTTCCACAGACAGTGACTGTGTTTCATCTTCCACTCCACAAGACATCATACCTGATGAGAAGGTGCTTGTAACTGAAAGTAATGTGTGAATCGGCACTTTTTCTTGGCCTGGGAAGGGCGAACCAACACGAACCTAGCAACATCTGATGCCTGCTCTCCAGATGAATAGCCATCGTATCGGATCTAACCACACTCAGTTCCTTTCTTAATAAGCTAAGCCTTTTCACAACCCTGCTGTTAATGTTCTATTCCTTCCACCCAAAGTGGCTACTTTCAAGTTAACAAATTCCTTCCTTACCTTTAAGCCCAATTCAAATATTGCTTCCTCTGGAAGACATTTCCCTGCACTCCAACTTACTCCTCCGCTTTCATATAGCACTGCTCTCCTCTCCATTTTTCTTACTTCTACAATCATCTTATCACATTGCACTGTGCTTATCCATTTGCCTATCTGCCTATAATACCCCTCCCACCAATCACAACAGACCATGAGAGCTTTTATCTCACCTTTAGTCACCAACACAGAACCTAACATTAAAAAATGTACTATACATAAAAAGAAAACATTAATTAATAAGTGAAACACTTTTCCAAAGATAGAACTGCAAAATGTGCTTGCTTTGGCTTTTTTTTTTTTTTAAATCAGGGATTCTGTCTTAGAATGGATCCATCTTAAAAGCAGAGACAGCTTGCCTGGCCAGAAGGAACAACAGCAACAAAATAAGAAACTACAAATGGTAAGGTGACCTAAAATGTTCAGTGACAGAAGAGAGCTGTAATATCTTTGAAACAGAACTGTCCTGTATGTAAATGTAGAGCTAAGAATTAAAAAAATAGTAAGAGGAAAAAGATGAAACGTGTTAAGAAAATTCCTTTTTAGTTATGGTGGTGGTAGTGATGGTAATGTGGGTGATCATGGTGGTGACGGTAGTGGTGGGAGCGGGATGATGGTGGTGGTGGTGATGGTGCAGCTGTAGGTGGTGATAGTGATGGTGGTGATTGTGGTGATAGTGCTGATGTTGATGGCAGTGGTAGTAATGGTGGTGGTGATGATGGTGGTGGTAGTGGTGATGATTGTGGTGATAATAATGGTGGTGGTGGGGATGATGGTGATCATGGTGGTGATGGTGATGGTGATGGCAATGGTGGTGATGGTGGCAGTCATTGTGGTGGTGGGAGTGAATATGGTAGAAGTGGTAGTAATGGTGATGATGGCGGTGGTGATGGTGATGCTGGTGGTACTGATGGTGATCATGATGATAGTGACGCTGGTGGTGGTAATGGTGATGGTGGTAGTGGTGGTGGTGATGATAGTACTACTGTTGGTGGTGCTGGTGATAGTGCTGGTGCTGGTGCTGGTGATGGTGATGGTGATGGTGATGGTGGTGGTGGTGGCGGTGATGATGGCAGTGGTGTGATGGTGGTAGCAGTGTCGATGATGGTGGTGATGATAATGGTGGTCGTGGTGATGGTGGTCGTGATGATGGTGACGGCAGTGGTGGCAATGGCGGCAGTGATTGTGGTGGTAGGAGTGACTATGGTAGAAGTGGTAGTAATGGTGGTGGGGATAATGCTGTTAATGGTAGTGATGGAGATGCTGATGGTACTGATGGTAATGATGGTGATGGAGTTGCTGTTAGTGGTGATGGTGATTGTGGTGATTGTGCTGGTGGTGGTGATCATGATGGTGGTGATGGCAATGCTGGCAGTGGTAATGATGATGTTGTTGTTGGTGGTGATGGTGATAGTGGTGATCATGCTGGTGCTGGTGATGGTGGTGGTGGTGATGGTGGTGGTGGTTATGATGATGGCAGAGATAGTGATGGTGGTGGTGGTGATGGTGGTAGTGGTGCTGATGTGGTAGTGGTAGCGGTAGTGGCAATGATGGAGGTGATGATAATGGGCGTGGTGGTGATGGTGATGGCAGTGGTAGTGATGGTGGCAGTGATTGTGGTGGTGGGAGTGAATGTGGTTGTAGTGATTGTAATAGTGGTGGTAGTTGTAGTGGTGATGGTGGTGGTGGTGGCGATAGTGGTGGTAGTGGTGTTGGTGGTGGTGATATTGGTAGCGGTGTTATTGTTTTCTCAAAGCCTCCCAGAAGTTGAACAAAATGAACTGAGTGAGCTGGAGTGGAAAAGAAGTCTGTAGACACCTATCATTATCTTTGTAAACTTTTTTTTTTTTTTACTAGAGCCAGAGTATGTTGTTGCAACTATTCTAGTGCAAGATATCCATGAAGGCAATGCATTATATTCTGGACTTCATGCTCTTAGCTCTAGGAATAACAACATTATTAAGACACAGTCTCTTCTTGTCTTTGAGGACCACACTGTCTAGCTTGGAAACATATCCATAAACAACTTACTGTAATTCGGTGTGATAAATGTTGTAAGAGAGGTATGAAGAAAAAGCTGAATAAACGGTGAATTCTCAGTGATGACACTGGTCCTGAAAGTTTTCAGAGGAAGATGAGGTTAGAGCTAGGTATTGAAGAATAAACACACTACTACAGGAAGAGAAGAAAATAAGAGCAAGACTTGTCAGGGAGAGAACAAACGAATACAAGGAGACATGAAAGTGCACACCATAAGGTATGGGAAGAAATACGGTCAGGGATGAGGTCTAGAACAATGAAGTCTAGAAATGGTGTTGGTAAGTTCTTTAAGCCATGTAGGAATCACTGACAACAGGTTTCTTTATATTAAGCATTCATGTTCAAGTATAAAAACCTCTCTCATGCATTAGGAAAAAGCACAAAGTAAATAATTTTATTATTTTTCTCGTTTCCATTTTTACTTTTGGCTTCTCTGACTAAAACTGATTCTTTCAACTACCCACTAACACTTTACTCTTAATTCTCCATCTTTCTCCTTTTCAATGCATCCTCTTCCACAATCCGATTGACTGCCTAATTCTTTATCTGTTGAATATATAAATGCAATTTTTAAAATGAAATAAATTGCTAGTATGTGTAAATCCTCTGCCCCACCGCCACCCCCTGTGACACGGCTTTATACTTTGGGGTAAATCCAAACCATTTTAGTGACAATTTATTAGTCTGTGAGATCTTCAAAGGTAGAAAATCAAGTGTTTAGTTTGATAATGAACCTCCAAGGGAAACTCTAAAACCTATACTTATAATTTTTTATGTGATTGAATATTCTTTGCTAAGGTGAAAAAAATTTCAGAGTTGGATTGTTTAAATATTAAATATTTTCAATAAAGAATATTCTAGATTTATTAAAATTTTAAAATAAATGTTTAATTGATATTTGTTAAAGCTTTTTGAAATTTTTCTTCTATTTTGCTAAAAATTTTCTTTCTTTTGTTTTATTGCTGTTGCTTGCATTATGTATTTATAAAAGAGCAAAATAACGTTTTATCTCTAGTAGTGCTACACTTCTAACTACACATAGTCACCATAAAATACTAGTGTCCTTTTTTGTTTTTGTGGATTTGTTTGCTTTTGCTTTTTAGGAATATTTTAAGACCATCAACAGAAACTAAACCTGTACTCTGCTCACATCTTTGCTTTATATATTTTTTATTTTAATGTATTACTGCATGACTTGAAGAAGTAAACTAAAAATTGTCAGAGTATTGTCAGGGGCAATGCTGGCAAAAACCAATCTAGTTTCACCACCCCTATTAGCTTTTCCTCTTTCCATGAAAAAATTATTTCTGTCAATATTTTAATTTCAACTAGACGAGATGGAAGGATTGAGTGACATCTAAGCAGATGGTTGTCAGAAAACTGATGACTGCATACAGTGGTGTGATTAAGAATTAGGGAATAAATATATGCAGCTAGCTGTAAACAGCTGACATATATATACACATGTATCTATCTCTATATATATATATATCTCCCCATGGAACTCAATCTTACAGATTATATTATGATTTATAAAATATTTATATTTTGATAGTATATTTTAATAAATTACTAAATGATTATGTAAGTATTGGTTATGCCTATACCAATAAAACAGTAATCTTAGGTGGACATAAATATGACCTTAAAAATCATTATTCAGCTTCCTTATTAACTTTCTAAACACCTTGAAAGATGTGTGTCAGCTGCTTAAATAAAAAGAAGTGTAATTAGAATCATACAAATTATTTGCCTGTGGTTGTTAGGGTCAAAGAGGATCACCCCAAATCAGTACTCTGTACCATATTGCATCTTTAAATCAATATACAATTTTGCCCTTTTTGAATAGCATGGTTTTAGGGGTCAAAGCTTGGTGTGGACAAGGAATGTCTATGCAGAAGTTTTCAAACTTGTTGACCATGGATGGGTTAAACAGGGCACCCCTAAAAAAGTTGTTAAAGTTCTAACTTCTAGTCGCTGCGAATATGGTCTTATTTAGAAATAGGTCTTTGCAGATGATTAAATTAATATGAGACCATGGGAGTGGACCCTTTTCCAATATGACTGTGTCCTTATAAGAAGAAAATATTTGGACCCAGGGATAAATGCGCCCAGGAAGAATGTCATATGAATATGAAGACAGAGTTGGGGTGATGTATCTACAAACCAAGAAATGCCAAAGATTGCCAATAAACCACCAGGTGGTAGGAGTATGGAATATATTCCCCTTCACAGCCCCAAATTCACCAAGACCTGTTCTTCTACTCCTAAAACCCCCTCTCTTCTAAAATCCCAATTAAAATGACCATTCTCTGAGGTCTCAAATAACAATCCATAAAGAGGAGTGTGTTACATTATTCAGATTCAAGGAATTTACACTAAGGTATAAATGTGGGACATGTGCAACACTATAACTCACCCTCCAAAGAAATTCCAAATAAAAGAAATTTATTTTAAAAATACTTTTGAGCTGAATTCTGATATCCTTGCCACTACAAACTCTCTACAGTCCACTACAGTGGGAGAAAGTCACTGAGAAAGTCAGTTATGTCACTATTTTTCACACGGGATTTATACATAAATGTGTTATGTTAAGAGTCTGGAAAAAAATAATATTTTTCTCTAAAAGTTCTATAAGGAGAAGGGTTGTGGTAGACTGAATTGGTGAACACTTCACCACTCTCAGTTTTCACATTTTCAACCATGTAACTTTGCAGTTTCTCCCACAAAACAAACAAACAAAAAAAACAGAATGCATTTCCCCCATTCTTGATTTTTGGATCAGCTCTATGACCTGCTTTAGCAATGAGATTATAGCAGGAGCAATGCAATAAAGTACCTAATGTGTTCGCAGAGTTAGGCATGCGTTTCTGCCATGAGAAGCTGCTTTTCCAGAATGGTCTGCATTATGAACCCCAGACTGTGCACATACGGAATAGACCTGGACCACCTAGACTCACAGCTTAAAGTCTTTCAGCCCAGCCCAATCTAGTTCAGCTAAACTGTCATCAACCTAAAGACATGTGAACAAGCCCAACTGAAATCAAAACTACCCTAGTCAACCTGAAGATGCGTGAGAAATAAATGCTTATTATTGTTGTATGCCACTGACATGCTGTGGCTTTTTTTTTATTATTGCAGCAATAGTTGGTTTGCCTTATGCAAGAGTAAAGGGAGTTTAAGAGTGTTAAGGACCTAGCAGTATCCAGGGAATAGTAAAGGTATAGGTTTATTTGTATTAGATCCTATAAAGTAAAATATATGTGTTTTAATTCCTAGGTAACTATTTGAATATTTGTAAAAGGATAAATAACTGACAAGTTAATGGGTGAGGATAGAATAACACAATATATGATGAATCAAAAAAGTGGGGAAAAATAATAAAGAACAGATGAGACAAATACAAGATGATAGGGATAAATCTAAATGTAACAGTAATTAACTAAAATGTTAAAAAAAAAAAAACTAAGTGCTCCAGTTGAAAGACTAATTGTCTGACAATACAAGAAATGAAATTCAAACTTGGAATGCTTGCTAAAAAATAAACTTTAATAAAGACATAGAAAAGTTAAAGGTAAAAAAATTAGAAAAGGATGTACCATGCTCACACTGACCAAAAGCAAGCTGGTGATGATGCACTATTATAATATAGAATAAGTTTTAAGACAAGAGATATTATGAGGAATAAATAAATGACTTAATAAGGGTAAAGGAGCCAACCCACCAGCATAACTATTCTAAATTTGCATATATCCAAAAACATTCTTCAAAAATTTTAAAACAAGAATTAACTGAACTAAAAGAAGAATCATAAAATTCTGCATTCATAGTGGAATATAAACACATTTAGATCCATAAAATAAGCATATAAGAATTAAGTAAGAAAGCAGAAGATTTGAACAAGAATAACAACCTTGATTTAATTGACATGTATAGAACACTGCATGCAACAAAGATAGAACATGCCTTATTTTCAAGTAAACATTGAAAAATATTACTCTCTAATAAACCGTTAAGCAAATCTCAATAAATGTCAGAGAACTAAATCATTAAAATATATTCTCTGACCTAGCTAGAAATCATTAGTAAAATAAGTAAATAAATAGATAGTCTTCAACTGCCTGAAAATTATGCAAAATAATTTTAAATTGCTTGCACACCAAAAAAGGAACACAATAAAAATTCAAAATATTTTGAAATAAAACATGAAAATATGACACAACAAACATATAAAATATTGCTAAAGCGATATAGGGAAATTGATATCCTTGAATACATATTTGAGAAAAGAAAAAAAGACTGAAAAACAATGATTTAAGTACTCATCTTAAACATTTTTAAAAAGTACAACAGACCAAATAGATTAGAAAAATGAATTAATAAAATAGGAAACATACTCAGTGAAAATCAATAACGCTAAAAGTTTATTCTAAAAAAATTAGTAAAACTTTAATAAGACTTTTAAAAAAACAGAGAAGGCACAGAATAGTCATATCAAGAATTAAACAGAGAACATCACTATAGATCCTACAGACATTAAGAAGATAAAAAGACATAGACAACTTTATGTCAATGGATTAAAAAATATTCATGAAGTAGCAAACTCCTCGAAAACTATAGCTTACCAACTGATGCAATTCAAAAATGAAAATTTGAATTGATCTAAATCTTCTAGAAACACTTCTAGAGAAAAGAAAATTATACTTCCCAAGTCATTATGATGCCTGCAGAACCTTAAAACTAAAATTTTACACAGACATGATATAGTAGGCAAAATAATGACCTCTTCAAGATGTCGTGCCTAATCCTTGGAACCTTAGAATATGTCACCTTACATGGTAAGAGTCTTTGCAGATGCAATGAAGGTTAAGAGCTTTAAGATAAAAATATTATCTTGGATTATCTGGGTAGGCACAATCAAATCACAAGAATAGAAGAGGAAGACAGAAGAGTGAGTCAGAGAGATGAGACATGACAAGGACTTGACCTGTCATTACAGATTTGAAGATGGAGAGAGGAGGCTATTATTTAAGGAATATACTGGCCTCTAGAAGCTGGGATAAGCCCTTATTTTATAGCCTGTCAGAAAATGGGGACCTCAGACCTATAACTTCAAGGAACTGAATTCTGCCAACAATCCAAATGAACAGAAAGCAGTTTCTCTCCTAGAACCTCCAAAACAGATCACCAATATCGAGCCCAATTGACACTGAACTGACCTTCCTCCTGCCCAGTTTTATTGATATAAAAATTATAAAGAAAAAATTATATACATTTAAGGTGTACCAGGTAATCATTTAATAAAAGTATACATTGTGAAATGATTACCATAAAATAAAGTTATCGTATCCACCATCTCACATAGTTAGATGTTTATGTCAGTGTGGGTGTGTAAGTGTGTGTGTAGTATATATGTGTGAGAACACTCCAAATCTACTCTCTTAGCAAATTTCAAGTATACAAAACAGTATTATTAACTCCAGTCACCATACTGTACATTAGATTCCCAGAATTTATATATCTTATAATTGAAAATTCGTATTCAGCATCTCCCTATTTGTGCCCCCACACTCCAGCCCTTGCCAAATACCATACTACTCTCTGCTTCTATGAGATTGACATGTTTAGATTACACACATAAGTGAGAATGTACAATATTTTACTTTCTGACTTATTTCATCTAGCATAATGTCTTTCATGTTTATCCATGTTGTTATCAATGACAGAATTTTTTTCTTCTTTATGGCTAAATAATATTCCATTGAATATATATACATACCACACTTTCTTTATCCATTCATCTATCAATGACACAGCTTGCTTTTATATCTTGGCTATTATGCATAATGCTGCAATGAGCATGGGAGTGCAGATATCTCTTTAAGATATTGAGTTCATTTCCTTTAGCTATACTCTCAGAAATGGGTACGCTGAAATGTAAGATAATAAAATTTGTATAGTTTAAAGCCACTACATTTGTGGAAAATTAATTACAATAGAAAACTAGTACATATGAGATAAAAGGAAAATTACACACCAATCTTTCTCACAACATATATGTGAAAGTCTTAAAGAAAATATTTTCTAATCAAATTCAGTGACACATAAGAAGACAAAATATCACAACCAGAGTTGTTCCTGTGATGTCAAAATAATTTGATATACGATATTAATAGACCAAGGGAGAGAATATCATTGACTATTTCAATATACTACATAATAAGATATCAGAAAGAAATATATGAAATATATGTATAAATATAAATCGTATACATATATTTCATTGACTTTGCAATATGGATCAATTTTATAAACACAAGTCAGACACAAATTCCATTTATAGAAAGTTTCAGTGCAGACAAACTAATCAATGATGATACATATTAAGAGAGTGGTTATTATCAGGAGCTCAGTGGCCCAGGAAACAGGCAGGACCCTACCACGTGTGCTCTTTCCTAATCTGCATATTTGGTTACAAAAACTGTGTTTATTTTATGAAAATCTGAGTATGATTAACTTTTCCGTATGTATATTATAATTCAATAAAATGCTTAAAATTTAAATAGGACCCTATACATCATTGATTTTTAATAAGCACTAAAATAAGAAACCACCTATCTCACTTCCACTCATACATGTACCAACCATATTGTAGTAAATCTAACAGCAGTGTTTAATATGTGTGACAACTTCCACGTTTCAGGATAAATGTATTCCATAAATAACTACATTAAATTCCTCAAACGATCTTGTGAGTAAATAACATTAATTCTCATTATATATATGGTCAAACTGAGGTTTATAACAACTACATAATTTGTCCAAGGTTACAAAGCCCAAGGGATGTTAACACACTTTTATCTACTTAGTTCAATGCTCAATCTGATGATTCGAACAGATTGTTCATGTGGAGAGCAATTGACCAGGGGTAATTAGGGAAGAGAAAAATCATGGAAGTTAAGAGTTCCTGGTCCCAAAAAGAACAGGAGAGAAGGAGGAAGCATACATTTGTTTTTGTTCCAATTGCATCTAGAATCCAAGCATAAGAATGACCATGTTTGGTGTCACAAATGTGAGATTAAAGAAAAATGAACAAGAGGATCAATTTGGGTTCCCCTATCTGTGTACCTCCTGGGTTTTTCATCAAAATGAGCACTGGAAGCACAATATAGTCCCTCTGAATAACAAAATCATATCTAGGACACGCTTGAGTTCTAACATTCTGTGATTGTTCAATTCTCAGAAATGGCACACATGTGAGAATTGCTATATCATGTTTCCTAAGCAAGAGAGCAAATGAGCACACTTTGAAAATTCTGAATTCAATATTTTCTGAAATTTCCCCTGTGGTGAAGAAATGATGCACTTTGAATGGCAAAATAGTTTCAGGGCTGCATTTCTTATGCTGTCTCAACCTCAGGATTCCAGGGTTTGTATGCATATAATAAACTTGGAACACATTCATAAGGTGGTATCAGGAAATAAGACTGATGAAAAATGGATTGCCATTTCTTCAATAGATAAGTATTTAATATCACAAGGGATGCCATAATCCCTAAAATATCATTTCATTGCAGACCAAAATCTAATTTCCTTCCTATTTTCAAATTATAGACAATGATGAAATAAAATGAGCAAGAGAGTACAAGACAGAGGATTTAATTTACTTAGAATAAAAGAGAATTAAAGCAGGGCTCGGTGGCTCAGCCTGTAATCCCGCGCCTTTGGGAGGCTGAGGTGAATGGATTGCCTGAAGCGGCGGGTTCGAGACTTACCTGGGCAGGCGTGACCTCATCTCTACAATAAATAAATTTTAAAAATTAGCCGGGCGTGTTAGCGCGCACCTGTAGTTCCAGCTACTTGGAAGGCTGAGGCAGAAGGATCGCCAGAGCCCAGCAGGTCAAGGCTGCGGTGGCCAGGAGCGGCCACTGCACTCCAGTCTGGGCAACAGAGTGAGACTCCAACTCAAAAAAAAAAAAAAGAGAGAATTAAAATAATCACAACAATTTTAATCTACAAAAGTTCTGTAACAGTGTGGAAGGAGTTTGCCAAGAAAGAGAATGTCATTTAGAACCAATTCACGTTTGACACCATTCTGGGAGCTCTTGCAAAGAAACAAATTTCTTTAGAAAAAAGGTTGGATTGAAGAAGAAAACAGATTGAAATGATTAGGAGTTAACACAACCATTTTGAAGGTAGAAAATAAATGGAAGCATAGTGTCCAATCTTGACAAAATATACGAGAGTCTAGGATTACTTTTTGGCATTTTCAAATTCTTACTATAATAGTAACTAAGGGGCTTGATATTTGAAAATGATAGATAATTTTAAGTTCTTAAAAGTAGATAATGCTAACACTGTTGCTGTTTATTTCACAGACCAAAAAAAAAAAAAAAAAAAAACTAAAACAGATGTGGAATTCACCTTGTTAAAACTGAAGCTGAAGTTGTGATATTAAAAGAAGTTGCAGTTTTTTTTTCCAAAAGAAAGCATCAGACATTAAAGCATGTTCCCAACAAGAAATAAGCCCCTACATCTACAAATAGTATTGAGAAAGAAAAATAGTAATTCTGTAAAGCCACTGAATGGTTCATATGTGTTACTGTGGAATTACAGTTATAATTAGATAACATTTTTTTAGTTGAATAAAAAAAATTTTTTGAGAAACAGCAATTTTTCAATTCTTCATAGCAATACCTACTTTGTCAGACTGATAAGAGGGGTAAATGACTTAATTCATGTAAAGTGCTTAGCACCTCGCAAGCCACATAGTAAGCACTAAATAAACTTTTAAGTTCATTATTAAGATCTTATTTGTTTCCTAATGGCAAGGAATTAAGAGCAAACAAGGAAAACATACATAGTATATACAATTAGTTGCTTTTAGCATACTAATGAAAGTCCATTGTAAAAAAAAATCATGTTTTATTTGATAGAGTTAAACATACTACAGCAAAATTTAGACTCTATGAAGCTACATTTTTTAATGTGATGTGATTATGGAAGGAGCACATTTATTGAGAATCTATTAAGTGAGGGACTTTCTGCCAGGTGCTGCTTTGGCAACTCAAAACTCAGAAACTGAAAATCATTGCTGTTTAGAATGTTATTTAACTCTGAGAATTTTATTGAGGCCTTCCAAGGAAACATGCTTCTTCAATATTTTTTCTAACTACCACCACCATCACCTTTATGATGACTGAATTTAAGAAGGAAATTCTCATTTTAAACACTGTGTTTTTATAGCAACTTATCAAACAGTGTCCTTTAGCTGTTGTTCTGTGACAGCCACTCTATTAAAATTCCAATGTAAACAAGCAGAGAAGGTGAACTAGAAGTGCAGGTATTTGCACGGCATTACTGTCAGGTAAAATTTTAAAGATAGGTTTTATGAACCCATTATTTGCAGTCAAGGCTTTTGACTACAGCATCTGAAATCATTTAAGTAGACAAAATGTTTTGTCAAAACATACTGCTGGGAGCCAGTGTGTAGCTTCTTTTTATGTAATTCAATTTAGTTCTGTTGTTTGCATGAAAGAAAAATTCTAGCTGGGCAGCCACAGTGAGCCAGTAAAAAGTGACAATATGGTGAGTATCAGAGGCAATTAAAATTAAATGCTTTTTGTCTTCATTTTATTTCTTAATAAATGAATAATTGCATTGTGGTGTACCTGGTGACAGGCTAAATTAAGAAGATATTGGGCATCTTTGCTAGCTTCTGTCCATCAAATTTAAATGTATTTTTTAATTCTACATCAAGTGGAGGGAAACACTAGGCAAGTGTTTTATCTAAAATATACTTCTGAAAACTAAAGTCAGCATAATCTCAGGAGGACCTATTTAGAAAAAAGTAGGAACTTAGTTTAGAAACAGCAAATAATGGGTTGAGATAAATAGTTCTCTAAATGAAGATGCACGTGGAACTGAGTTTTACAGGACTGGTACTAGTGCTAGTGCTAAATATCACCAGTATAAATGATTTGGTACATAGGGAACCCATTTTTGACTCTGGGTATATAGTGACAAAATCCTGTCTAGCAAAGCATCAGGTTTCGAAAATAGATAAAATCTCATGAATTAGTAGGAATGGAAAAACATATGAGGAAATAACTTTGATCATTTGGATACCAATTTATTAAATAATTCATACAAGTCTTTATCAAATAGCTGTTAAATGCCAAGGACTTTCCTAGAATCTGAGAAGAAATGCAAAATAAAATGTGAAATCCCTGCTCTCAAGTAATGTATAATATGGTGGAAGAGAGAAAGATTTGTAAATAAAGTATTATAAGAAAAGATTAAGGTATTAGAGAGAAGTGTGCAAAGTTTGAAGTGGGAAACCAAAAGTTCAAAGGCTTTTAGGAGTGATTTTTGAGGGCTGAAGAGGTGTAGAATATGTTGTTTGCAAAGGTCAAGAAAAAGATATAGGAAAAGAGTATGAAATGTTGGAAAGAAAATAAGTAGCATGGGAATGAGGTTGGGGGGAATGATGATGTTTAGGGGTGGGTATTTATTAGGTATAATTCAGTTGGTTTGTGACAGAGACCAGATTATGCTAAAAAGTTTGAATTTTAACTCTTAAATAATGTGGAGTCATCTATTAAAGCAGAGGAGAAAAATCAGATTTGCAAAGTAGAAACATTCCTCTACCAATAATGTAGAACAGGAATTAAAACAGAATATGATCTTATGCAGGAAAATCAACTGAAAACTACAGTAATTAGAGGAACAAAACCTGGCCTAAGAAAGAACTAAGTAGGGATAGAGAAGAGAGCAGAGACATTTAGAGCACAGAATTGACAGTCCTGGTGGAAGGTGATATGAAAGCATTGTATTTGTGGTGACTGCTGAGACTGGGGCTTGAGTACCCAAATAGATGGTGTCGTCCTTTACAAAAATTGTATGAAGAGGGAGAAGGAGGAGGAGAACAATGACAACCAGCATTGAAAGTTTAGCCATTTATTAATTCATTTAATTTTCATAACATCTGAGTAAAGTAGGTACAACTGTTACTTGTGTAAGGGTGAAAAAAATGTAGCAGCTTAGACTGGTTAAATAGCTTGCCAAAAGTCTTTCAGGTAGTGTATAATAGGACTTGCACTCAAACCCAGGAATGCTTGACTCAAAAGTAAATGATTTTAGATATGATTATACATCTAAGAAAATGAGAAGGTATTTTTGACATGCTGAGTGTGAGATGTCTGTTGAGATATTTTGTAGGTGGATAGAAAAGTCTGCGGGTCTCAGCATGAGACCGGTAATTGAAGACACAAAGTACCTACAGAGAACAGAGAGAAGAATTGCAGGCAGAGAACAGTAATTGCATGTTTAAAAGGCAGGCAGATGATGATGAGCACCTAAAGGTGTCTGAGAGATAAAAAGAGAACCAGAAAAAAGTGGAATTCCACCAGTCACAGGAATGATCCTGTACTCACACCCATTTTCCTGTTCCCAACCCCTACCAATGGTTCAAAACTAAAGTCATATGCAACCTTCTCCAAGTCTTCTCTGATATTCCCACTCAGAATTAATCTTTCTCTTGAACTCTTTACCCCTTAGTCTGTATTTCTCTTAATTTTTTACCATTTTTGCTCCTTGTACCATACTGAAATGTACACATTTTATTTCTATTCAACCCATGGTTTTAATGAATACAGAGTCTGCACAGTGACTTTCTTTTAAACACAAAGTGACTTTCTCCCAAAAAGTATAGTATAAAAAGGGGAAGAGGAAAAAAATATAACTTTAGAGTGGAAAAACCTGAAAAACACGACTTCAGTCAAGTGGTCAAGATTCACATCAACACAGATAAGTCATATTTACAATCTATATCCTTGATAAGATGAGAATGGCACTCTGCCACTGTTGTCTTCCTCCCAAAAACTCAAAGACCTAATCAAATCATGCAAAAAACATCAGAAAAATTCAAACTGACCAATAATCCTCAAAACTGTCAAGGTCGTTAAAAACAAGAAATGTCTGAGAAACTGTCACAACCTAGTGGAGTCTAAGTGGACATGATGACTAAATGTTAAATCCTGAATGGGACCCTAGAACAGAAAAAGAACACTCGATATAACAGAGGAAATCTGAATAAAGTATGAACTTTAGTTAATAATATTGCATCAACATGGGTTCATTAATTGTGACAATTATATATATACACTATTACAGGGTGTCAATAACAGGGAAAACTCACTGCGAGGTATATGGGAACTCTCTTACTATTTCACAGTCATTCTGTATATATTGAACTGTGCTAAAACTAAAAGTTCATTTTTAAAAACTAAGAAAATCTGTATAAAGCATTGACTTCAGTTAATAGTAATATATCAATATTATTTTATTAAGTGTTGCAAATGTACCATACTAATCTAAGATGTTAATGATTTTGGAAACTGTGTGTAAGATGTATAAGAACTCACACTATCTTTGCAGTTTTTCTGTAAATTTAAAACTACCTGAAAATAAAGGTTTCTTTTTAATATGAATCTAAGAAAAGCATTTTAATGAATTTTTTTAAAATTTTTCTCATTTGTTATTTCGAAAGATGTATACTACTTGGAGATTTCAGTTCTTATAGCTTTATTATACCCTCTACAATTTTTAGACAGGTGGAGAAAATTAAAAATTTAAATGAATGATTCACATGCATATTTAATGAAGTATTTGCACTTCCTGTTGTACAAATCTATATAAAACATTACAGTTTATTCAAGTAGATCACCGCAACTGATTTGAAACAGAAACATCAGGCATAAAGGAGATAGTCTTTCTACATAATTATAGGAAGGTCATTTTCTCTTTCACAATTTCTAGGTTCAACAAGACTGTCTATGTCATATATCACAACACTGAGATAGGTGAACGTTGATTTCAGTTTAGGATGACATGAACTGTAGCAATACCAAAGAAGTCACTTATCTTTTTTCTCTCTTCTTCCACTTGCATGTTTACTACTGTAGTTTGTAAATGGTTTAGCCTTGACTTGAGAATCCAGAGGTGGGTTTTTTTTTCTTTTCTTTTCTTTCTTTTTTTTTTTTAAGCATAGAACGTGAAGCATCTATGTCTCCTTTGGCCAAGAATTTTATTTCTCCATGTCACAAGCTACCAATATAACCTTGGCATTGAAATATGTCAGACTACAGTCTTTGTGAGCTCCATATCTCAGAGAAGTACCTATTTCCTAAAAGAGTGTGAAAAAAACCAAAAATGGTACCTAAGAAAAAGTTATTCATAAGACAACTATAGATAACAACATCAGTTTGTGAAATTTGAACAAATATAGTTTTAAATGAAATGCTATTTTCTCCACTTTACTTGGTGCTCCAAATATCCACAAAATCAAATCTAGATAAATCTTGATTTCAATAGTCATTGTTATTTATATGTCAACCTGTCAAGATGATTTTAATGTAGATACTCCTAATTTTACCTCTTTCACAACAAAATCATTTTGTATGGCATCTTTCTCAGTTCAATAAATAATTAATACTCAAAAAAAATGAGAGAGAAATATATAAGATTATATCTAATATGTATATTAGAGAGAGTCACTTACTAAGATATACATATATATGACTCAACACAAACACTTGAATATAGAAATACAATATTCTGTTTATATTTGTAGGTTTCCTTAAGAGTATCCATTATCTTCTTTATCAGAGACCCTTTTGGGGATTCTGCAGTTTCAGGGAAGCACTTGTGATCCAGCCGAAGATAACACAATTTTCATCTCTCTGACCACAGTGATTGATTCAGAGGGAGCCAGCAACTTAAACTGGTTCATTCAGCGTGTTTCTCAAGACTTTTGCAAGGAATAGTGAGACCAAGACTCTTTTTCTTGCTGAATGTGAATAAGGAAGCATTTTTCTCTGACGCTGCTGGCATCCATCTTGAGAAAACAGAGCACTGAGACAGAAGGAAACTGGGTTCTTAGTGACATCATTGAACCAATAAATCAAGCCTTCCCTGAAGCAAGTGCTATTTCTAGTCTTTTTAATTATGTGAGCCAGTAAATTCATTTTATTGTTTCTACCAGTTTAGGTTAGGGTGATACTTGCAACTAAAAGCATACTAAATAATACAGTACTCATTTTTTTTTTAAATGGTGCTAGTATACTTTAACTGTCAAGAACCCAGACTCTGTAGCCATACTGACTGGGTTCAAATCTCCTATCCCTCACATATTAGCTTTCTAAACTAGGCTGAGTTTACTTCATCTTTATGAGTCAGGGGGATATAAAAACACCTTCTTCATAAGGTGACTGAGAGGGTTAAAGAAGTCAATACACATAGAATAATACCTGATACAAAGTATGTGTTCAGTGCTACCTATTATTGTTCAACTCTAAGCTAATGCTGTTCCACGTAAATAAAACATATGTATTATATATTCTGTGTAGCCTAAATTTATAGATGGTCTGTGGTAGTTGCAGGAAATGTTTGGAGTTAAAAAATAATAGACATGATTTAACTTCGTTCTCTAGAGTATCAAAGTAAATAAAAACAAAATAAAGCAACCTGCCTGAAATCTAACCTATTTCTATTTTTTAACTTCCTGAAATGCCACATTAATTCTTTCAAAGTACATGGCTTTTATATATTAGGCAACTGTCTGAACTACTGATTTTTAACAGTCTGAATGAATTAATTATAGTCGTTTCCAGGGAGTCTTAAGTTACATTGGTGTTCAAATTTGTTCGTGTGACAGAAAGGACACTTGGTAATCATGATGCTGTTTTCATAACAACATAAAATAAAAATGAATTTAACCTAAATAAATCATAATTTTGAAAATATTTAAAATAAGTTACATGTGTAAATGACCAGTAGCAGGCATCAGATATTTAAGAAAAACTAGCAGGAGAAAAATAAAACTGATAAAATTCTAAGCACTAACCTAATTATTTTCTAGAAACTGAGAAAAATTGCCTTTATTTTATTTAGTGGCAAGACCAATTCAGCCCTGCTTAACACACATCAGGAGCATAGTTGAAGAATAATGGCAGAGACAAAACTGTACACTTAATACAGTTCTTTGCACATAAAAGAGCACATAATAAATGTTTTTGATTGGATGACTAGGAGAATCTAGTTTAACATTTATTCTTCATCTAACAACTGCAACTTGCAAAGTACCCACAGAGATGATGTACTTTCAAATATTACACATGGCCCACTGAGTACAATTGTAGTGGTGCCCTTTCATAATATCTTCCATTATAATCTTCTATCAATGCTGAATGAAATATTAAAGTGAAGTATGCATGCAGTGATTAGCGATCTAGCCTTTCATCTCCTGAAGATTTGGGAGTGATTCGACTACTTGTACCAATCCAAAAGGGGGGATTAGATATTGCAGACTGAAAGAAATCAATGTACAATATTCTAGAGCATTTTCAACACGTCTTCTGAATAGGACAAATCCAAATCATTGTATTTATAGAAGATAATATTTTCCTGATGTGCTACATTTAGATCTCTTATATCCTGTGTGTAATAGTATAATAAAAGCAAAACTGTGAGCAATGAATTCAGCATCTTCAATGTGTTTGTTTCTGACAGATGATGCTCAACCTCATGATAACGGGTGAGGCAGGAATGAACTGAGATAAGTTTCCAGTGAATTGTGCAGAAGTTTGCAGATTTATAATTAAAATTAACCATAACCTTTTGCTTTTGTGATTTTACACTATTATAGGAAACTTAAATCAGGTCTACTACCTTGATCAGAAGATAATTGTTACTTTATCAATATCAGTAATGATTAGTGTATAAATTTAATGTTCAAATTCCAAATAAAGTTGTTTAATACATACTTTAACACAGGTAATTGATAGCTACCTTAACGGCAGACAGGAGAAATATGAAGGGGCAGGGAAGCAAGACATCTGTCTGTGGTTGAATCTGAATCACTAATGTCATAAATTAACTGAAAACCTTCCATGTAAATCCCAATGGTTAACAAAAATCGAGAGTGTGGAAAGAAAGGTATTTATTTCCAAAGACTCCTATAAAGGAACTTAGCCTTTAAATCTAAAATTAAGACTAAAATATTTATTTTATCCCAGATTGGTCTCTAATAATCAACAAAATCAGTAAGAAAACAAATATATGTTCATGTTTTTAAAGTGATTCCTCTCAACAATTACATTGTAAAAGCACATAATGTTAAATGGCATCACATGTCTCCAAGGTCCAGCTATATATAGATTTCATTTGATTTATTCAGTGAGTGAATTGGAAGCATCTACTTCTTGGGTAAAAACTATCTGTGTTAATTTAGAGTTATTGACAATGACAATGATAAAGATAAAAAGAATTGTGTATGTGTGCTTGAGTGATTTATTCACTTAATCTTTACTAAACAACATGCAATATTATGTATGTGTCATTTATGAATTTAACACAGTACTTAAAGGCACTTATAAGAATTGTTTAAAATGACTTAATACAAATAAAGTATTTAGAAAATAGTTCTCAGACCTAGAAGCAAAATAGAATTACTGGGTGCTTGAAAAAAATACTGATGCCTGAACCCAACCCAAAATCAACTGAAGCAGAATTTCTGAAAGTCATCTCTTATATCCAGATGCCAATCCTCACACGCTCTACACTTTTACTTGATATCTCCACCTTCCCCCAACTCCTAGCATCCTTTCACTCTGGGCTTTCTGGAACTTATGGTCCATCATCTATAAAATCTCTTTCTCTCTACTTCTTCTACTAAAACCTTAGAGCACCATATTATGAGCTAGAAAATGATGCTTCTCCTTAAGACACTTTACCTCCAGCTGATGGAAAATTGCCAGACTAAATATATAAAGCTTTCAGTGAATTCTACACTGGGAATGAAGCCTCCTTAGATGTGGCACTCCTATGCAGTACAGAGTCCTTCCCTTTTAAGCTTTTGTAGAATCTGGGCTCTGCAGAGGACTCTTTGACACCTCTTACCCTTTCATGTTTCTGCCAATTTCTTTCGTACCTGTGAGCCTGAAGATGTAGTAAGTGCCTGTGCTTTCCATGTTCTTCATCACTGCCTTCAGACCATTCTCTCCTCCCTAAAAAAATCCCAATCATTGTGCGTATGGTGGTGACACACAGTACTAGTCCATGTTACTGTGTGTCACTCATCTTTCCTGGGAGATTTTATCTGGCAGTTTTACTATAATACTTTCTCACACTATTCCTGCAATAATTTCAGTTATCACATAGATTGATCATTCCAGAACTCAAGACTCCAAGTCCCAGAACATCTTTCTTCCTAGTGGTCTTGTCATCTACCTGTTCTCACTTCCTATAATAAATTCTAGACCTCGTCATTATCATAACAGCAACCTTCCTCACTGTCTCTTATTCCCTGAGACCCTTAAAGTTTAAATCCATGGTCAGTTTTCATAATTACTCCCTTGCACACACTCAACTTCCAGTCCCTCTCTTGTTTCATTGCACAACCATGTCAAAACTTTATCCCTGGTTAAATAAAACTATCTTCTTACTCTGTATCTGAACCCATATAGCCAAATGTGGTTGAAAGAAAATAAGCAATCATGGTATGCACTTTATAACCACTTATCTCAAATACAACCTTAACGCTACCTGCAGTATAGCACATTTTCCTAATCCATTCATTGTCCTACTTTAATGGATGCCTAATACTTTCCTCTTTCTCCTTAAACCTTTAATTACTTCTTCCTCAATTTCAGCTTTTCTGGGTCTCGAAGTAAACATATGTAACAGAAGAGAATCATCCAAGTTCCCGTTACCAAATGAATCAATCCAGTTTCATCTGTGCCCATTTATCCTGTCTTTTCTCATAACCAGGGTCAACCCCATAATTTGGGTACTAAATAGCACCTCCTCTTGCCTATTTAAAGAGACATGATCCTGTAATTTTCTCATTCTTCTCCTATATATCTCAACCTTTCTCAGCAAGTGAAAAATTGGCTTAAAGTACATTTAATTTAAGTTTGGACTGTAGATTATATAATTATATTATATCAATGTTACATTTCCTGATTTTGGTCATTATATTTTGGTTATGTAAAAAAATGGCCTTGTTCTTAGAAAATATGCACTGAAGTATTCAGAAAGAGGGAACGTTGTGATTTCAATTAATATTCAATTTGTTACCAAAAAAAAAAGAAATTGAGAGATGAAGTTAGAAAGAAAATAGGAGAATAAAAAATTGGTGAACAAGTCAAGAATACTGTATTAATCAAATTTCTTCAAAGGAACAGAACAAATAGAATTTATAGAGGTATAAGAAAAGAGCTTTATTGTGAAGGATTGGCTCATTCAATTATGGAGGCCGAAAGGCTCCAACATCTACCACCTGCAAGCTGGAAGCCCAGGAATACCAATGATGTACATCCAGTCTAAGTCTGAAGACTTGAGAACCAGGGAAGTCAGTTGTCTAAGTTCCATTTCAAGACTAAAGGTCCAAGAACCAGGAGAACTGATATTCAAGAGCAGGAGAAGATAAATAGCTTAGCTCAAGCAGAGAATGCAAATTTGTCCTTTCTAAGCCATTTTGTTCTGTTCAGCTACTCAATAGATTAGATAACACCCATCACATTGGCAATGGTGATCTTTTTACTTAGTCTACCAATTCAAATATTCATCTCCTCTAGAAACATTCTCACAGATATACCCAGAAGTAACATTTTACCAGTTATCTGGGTGTCCTTTAGCCCAGTCAAGTTGATACATGAAATTAACCATCACAGGTATATGAAATTCCTTAAATCATTCTTGCTGGTTGTAATTTCTATTTAAGTTTTAAATTATATAAAATAAAAAGACACAATATAAAGACCTTCCAAAACAACAAAAAAAATCAAAAAGGTCGATAACTTTTTGGTATTGTTCCACAAGTTTTGACTAAAATTCTCTGCACAATACAACAGATTATACCATGTTATAAAATGGGTTAGCCGGGCTCGGTGGCTCAGCCTGTAATCCCACACTTCGGGAGGCTGAGATGAGTGAATTGCCTGAGCCCGTGGGTTCAAGATCCGCCTGAGCAACTTGGCGAGACCTCATCTCTACAATAAATCAGAAATCAGCCAGGTGTGGTAGCGCACGCCTGTAGTTCTAGTTACTTGGAAGGCCGAGGTGGAAGGATCGCCGGAGTCCAGCAGGTCGAGCCTGCGGTGGCCGGAAGCGGCCACTGCCCTCCAGTCTGGGCGACAGAGTGAGACTCCAACTCAAAATAAATAAATAAATAAATAAAATAAAATGGGTTAATGCGCATGTTACACTCTTCAGTAAATATCATAAGTGTTTCTGAGAACTCTTTGTTAACCAAATCTCCAAGTGATTTTTTTTTTTTTTGGTTCTTACTTTACAGACAATGAAAAATAACTAAAATTTCAACCAAAATTTTTATGACTAGAATAAGAATATAAGATCCATAATTCTTAATATTGTTCACTTTCTTTAGATTATAATAAAATAGAGACCGACTTGCAAGAACTTTTCAACAAGAGTCAAGAAGCACATAAGATGCCAACAAGTTTATTTTGCAGGTTTTCCAAAATTTATTTTATTTGAGTCAAACACTGATTCAAGAAATTGCCTTTTTATCCAAAACTAATTTTTTTTTAATTTTTATTTTAAAGATGTGGGGTACAATCAGGATTAGGCATACAGATGGTCATTGTATAAGTAAAGTTTGGGCCTCACTTTGGTCACCACCTTACCTAGTTTGAGATAAGGCACCCTTATTGATGATGTGTGCCCCTGGCAGTTTCCCACTACTGCCAATCCCTTTCTTATAGTATTATGATAATTATTCAGGGTCCACTTGTAAGAATGTGGTACTCACTTCTTTGTTTCTGTGAGAGATCACTGAGTATTATACACTCTAAGTCCAACCAAATTGCTGTGAAGTTCATAATTTTGTCCTTCTTTATGGCTGCATAATAGTCCATCGTGTATATGTACCACATTTTTTTCTAAACCAAATTTTATTGTAGGGCTGTTTAAGGAATGAGAATTTCCACAAGCATGTGAGTAAGGAGGCTCACAAAACTGTGTTGTAAAGCAGAGTAAATGCCCTGAAGTTCTTAGATTATTCAATAAAATACCCCTTCATTTTAAGAATGCTTTCAGAGGAGACTATAAAAAATGTATTTCTTGAAGAAATAATAATTTTAGAAATGACAAATATTAGAAATTTATACATTTGTAAGGGTTTTGACTTTGACATTTTTATATAAAGATAGTTCCAAAAGCCTTGTTTACCCCTTATATTTTATTTCAGTCAAACTGGATTTTTTTCTAAAATCTAAAATCTACCAATAGTGTATTTTCCTTAATTTTGACAACAAGGAAGATCAGTGGTGATTAATGCTGTCTTCCTTACCAGTAGAAGACATTGTTCAGACTTCATAGCACTCTCTACACTACCTTCACAATCCTTCCCAGCACAGGACTCTAGACAGTCACTCATTATGAGCTATTTACTTATCATCCTTAGAGTGGATGAAAATCTGCTCTGATGAAACTCATTTAAAGAGGTTAGTTGAGCTATGTTGGTACAAATAAAGCAACCCTTTGCCAGTTTTCTGGGCCAAAATTAGGAGAAGATGAGCACCTCTCCAGAGGATCTGTCACTATAAAACAGAAATTAACTAGTATTCCAAAGGAGCATGCTTGTAACAAGTTCAAAGCCAGGAAGAGAGTTCAAATTTCATCAAATGCAATCCCTTATTTTACAAATAAGGAAAACCAAAGACAGAGATGTGAAGTAACTTACACAATGAAAACCATGGACATAAGAAAATATAACACTATATATATATATTTTTTTTTTTTGTTTTGTTTTTGTTTTTTCTGATTCCCAGAAAAGCACTTTGGCCTGTGTAGAACATAGCCTCTGATTTATTTTATTTATTTATTTTATTTTATTTTATTTTTTTGAGATGGAGTCTCACTCTGTCTCCCAGTCTGGAGTGCAGTGGCCGCTCCCGGCCACCGCAGCCTCGACCTGCTGGGCTCCGGCGATCCTTCCGCCTCAGCCTTCCGAGTAGCCGGAACTACAGGCACGCGCTACCACGCCCGGCTCATTGTTGGATTTATTGTGGAGATGAGATCTCACCAAGTTGCCCAGGCGGGTCTCGAACCCGCGGGCTCAGGCAATCCACTCACCTCAGCCTCCCAAAGGCGCAGGATTACAGGCTGAGTCACCAAGCCCAGCTTTAGCCTCTGATTTAAAAAAAAAAAAAGAATCCTTCCTGATGTGTGTGTGTGTGTGTGTGTGTGAGAGAGAGAGGGAGGGAGGCAGAGGGTGGGGAAGGAGGAGAGAAGAAGAGGAGTAGTGGAAGAGGAGAAAAAGGGAAACAATAAGAAAAAAAGGAAGAAAGAAAATGAGGAAGAAATGGAAATTATTGATCAGGGTCTTTATTTTAATGTACTTAACTATCCACTGATCAGCTGAATTCACATCAGTAGAAATGAATCATGTAAAAAGACCAGAATAAAAGAAGAAAAATTGTGACTAATAATACATCCAATCTTCTTGACCTCTGAAGTTTCCTTAGCTAAGAGGTAACAACCATGAGTATTATAAGAGGTGGTGACTGCCTTTGAGTAATACTTACAGATCTAATGTAATACTCCTCCACGGAACAGTAGAAAGAGTTAAAATATAGACATTTCAAGATAAGTTTCTCTCTCAAGCAGACTCAAAAAGTCAGAAGATTTGAAAGCTATTAGGACTATGATAGATGATCCTCTTTCAGACACCTTTCTTTTTCACTGACAAGTTGCTGTTAAAAATTAAAGTAAAAAGAGGCCTCTTTTTTTGCTGCACATTTTTAATGGACCTGAAGCCAAAATAAGTCAGACTAAATTATGGGAGTAAATGACCTCCCGGGAAGTATTATACCAAATTCCAAAGTACTGTAAAGACTTTCCTTTGATCTTTTTAGCTTCACAGCCTGAAATTCAAAATCTGTGTTTAATTTTAGATTGCATATACCAGCTTTTAAATTTTCTTTCCAAAATGATATATCATTTTAAATGATAGAACACCTTTAACTTGTATTACTTAAAACTGCTGACTGTCACTTCTTTATTCTTTTACTCTATAAAAACAGATATAGATATAATTAATTGCTAGAAGTATTTGGGGTTGGGTGCTATAATGGATAAACCACTGACCTTCACTTAAGAGGCAGCACTTTAAACTCAACCTTTGTTCCTTCATGAAGTGACTGATCCAAAATGAAGTTTCTTGTTCATACCTGAGGAAGACGCTGAATACAGAAAAATGAATGCTAGAAAGAGATAAATCTTTCTAAGTCCTGCTTTTAGGACTATTTTGGGTAACCGTATCCTATCCTTAACACATCTTTTAGCAGGTTGCAAACAGGTGTACTCATTTTCAACATAGACCTTTCTGTAATTCCACAGATGCTGTAATTGAGCAGCATTTCAGCAATAATGCATGTCCATTAACACCTGTAAATCGTTCCATATTCTTAAATAGAAACATCCCACTCTGGCAGAGAAAATCTCTTGAACTTCTTCTCTACATGCTGACTGCAAATGTCTTATTACTACCTTTGTAGAGATTAGTGTGACATCTGCTGAGATTAAAAAAAAAGACTACACAATAATAATTTTATTTCATAACTAAGTCTTACCAAACTAATAACAGAATTTAAATATCACATGTTCATATAAGTGTAAGCCTGATTGGTGTGGCAGAGATCAATAACAACAAGCAATAAAGTCAATGTGTACCACCCAGAAACAAAAAATTATTCTTTCAGGTCATGAAGTATGCTAGATATATGATGACTGATCTTGAGAAATTTACTTTTACTACCATTGCTCTAAACAACCATAAGTGGCTTTGATCTGAGTTTTACAATCATTGCACGTGGTTTTCTGACACTATCCTGCTGGAAACTGCATTTTTGACCCCAAAAGATTGCATATCCTACCCATACTTACCAAAGCTATTTTCTTTCTTCCTTTGTCAGTCTTCTAGCTTCCAGTGTGGCCTTAGAGAAATCACATTACTTTTATATGACTATTACCACAATTAACAAAATCATAGTAATAATTTTTTCTGTATATACCTCATATGTAGAACTGAAAATAAGGTGAGGAATGTGAGGCACCTAGAGTACAAAATTTAAGAAGAAACTCAATCCCAGAATCATGAAAATGCAAGGCTGACATTTGCATGACTTTGAGAGTGAGTGCTTCCATGCTCAGCACAAACTTAGAATTTAGTGCATTTCTTAATTCATTCAAAAATGTTGGTTGAATGCCAACTACGGGCCAGGAATAGGACTAGTTTTCTTTCTTTTTTTCTAATGTAGCTTACTTCAATTTTATTTTATCTTCCTGAATACAACTATAAAATCTGGGCAACACACATACACACACACACACACACACACACACACACACACACACGGAGAGAAAGACAGAGAATGCATTCTTTGAGAGCATTGAAAAATAGCAAAGGTATTTGGAATTTGAAAAGTCTTATTTCCTAAGAAAATAGAAATTCATGGAGGTATTTCCTCGCATTTACCATCACATTTTCTTCTTGAGATAGTCACTAGTTCTATCAAGGAGAATGGAGACTACTATTATAAATATATACAAAAAATAATATAAAAAGATGAAAAATGTTATCATATAATACAAATCTATAATAAAGAATCAAATAGAAATTCTAAAACATAAAAAAGAACTAAAATTAAGAAATCAATAGATGAATTTACAGCAGATTAGGAACAGCAATAGAAATAAATAGAAAATTGGCCAGGCACAGCAACTTTCACCTGTAATCCTAGCACTTTGGGAGGCCAAAACAGGAGGATCACTTGAGCCTAGGTGTTCAAGACCAGGCTAGGCATCACAGCAAGGCCTCCTCTTGATAAAAAGAATCAAAAAATTAATGGGGCATGCTGGTGGGTACCTATAGTCCCAACTACTCAAGAGACCAAGGTGGAAGGATCGCCTAAGCCCAGAAGGTTGAAGCTGTGGTGCGTTGTGATCATGATACTATTCGTCGGCCTAGGTGACAGAGTGAGACTCCAACTCAAAAAGAAAAAATGAAAAAGAATTTGAAAATCCAGAATGAAACATTAAAGGAAAAAAGGAAATAAATATACATAAAATAATTTGAGGCATTGGGTTATGGATAAAAGGTCTAAATATGTATAGTTTGAGTCCAAGAAGAAGAAAAGAGGTAGAAATAATATTTCAAGAAATACTGGGTAAGAATTCTCTAAAGAGATACAAGGTCTACTAACTCTAAAAAGGATACTTACAAAGAAAGTCGCACCTGGTAATATCACATTAAAACTTAAGAATCAAGGACAAAGATAAATTTTATAAACAGGTGAGGAAAAAAAGACATTGCCTACAAAAGAACAGTAATAAAAATATTTGACTTTTCAACACAAGCAATGAAATCCAACCTAAAAGAAATGGCATCTTGATTTAAGACATCAAAATAAAACTGCTGCCAATCTACAATTGCTTATATAGTAAGTGGCTATTAAATGAGCTGTTCAAAAACTGACTTTGGTTGCAGACTCATTTTTATTTTTTATATGTGTGAATAATTTCTTGTTTGATGACATATTTTACTGTAAGTTTTCTAATTTTTCTTAGTGTTGCTTTCTTGTAAGTTGTGAAGATTGTGGTGAAAGCTGGTAATGCCAACGTACACTGTATTCTTTTAGCACAGCGATAATATCATTGTTATAAGGCACAATGCCTTGCCATCTAATCTGACATATAGATAATAATAATCCACACTTCACTGTGCATTAAAAACATGACATTCAGAGTCCAACTTTCTCTTTTATCTTCTTTTGTCATAATGGCTCTACTCTGGTCAACTTTTTTTTTTAATGTTGCAGTGTGGTAATATGTGTGGCACCTGAAATTCTGTTGAGTTAAAACTGCATCACTGCCATATGTAGTACACAGAGTCACAGTGCAATGATGAGAACACCATATACAGTCTTCATGGTAATGGCTTGCTCTACCATTGCATTGAGAAAACAGTCACAGACAATAAATATTGAATGAGCAAGACTGTTTAAAAAACAAACCAAAAAGACTTTATTTAAGGATAATAAAATTTAAATTTCATATACTTTTTGCAAGTATCAAAACATTATTTCCTTTATTTTAGTCATTTTCAAATGTAAAAAAAAAAAGTCTCAGTTCCCTTACAGGTCATTAATAAAAATAAAACTAATACAGGCAATGGGTCAATCAGATTCTGGTGATGACATACAATTTGGTAAATTTCAAGCTTATTCTCAACATTTAAACTTTTAAAATTCAAAAATTTGGAGATTTGCAATGGGACTGCTCTTTATTTCATGAATTAACAAAATTTTGCATTTCAAGCATCATCATAAATGTGTGACCTGTGAGACATATTTGATATCATTAGCCAATGTGAAAAAAAGTGTTTTCTGACCCAAAAGTAAGTGTGAAAGAAAACTTCCATTGTTTCTCATTTTTTTGTACTTTCCCCAACAAAATGTGCATATCAGAGGAGTATAAATTAATAGAACATTTTCATTTAAATATGATGAGAATGCACAATACTATATGGATCTTGTAAACAGAGGTTATTTTAAAAACTCAATTCACATACATTTATAGATAACTTGTTTTTTGCCGAATTTAGCACATTAAAAATAAAATACTTGGTATTATGAAACCAAGTTTCTTGAATTTCTATATTTATTTCCTAAAGCTTCCTTGGAATTCTTTCTTTTTTTTCTTACAGTATTTTCTTTAACAGACATTCAGTGGTTTAGCACTGGGACTTAAAATAATCTATCGAAATCTTCCTACTCTGCTTCTGGATTACTTTCATTATTCTCTGTAGAGAAGCAAAACATCAAATATGCTTAATAAGAAGAAAGAGGAGAAGGAAGGAGGAGAGAAAAGAAGGGTAGAAGATTTGAGTGAGGGAAGGAGGGAGGAAATGGGAGAAAATGGGAAGGGAAAGAAGAAAGGGAAGGGAAGGAAAAGAATGAGAAGAAAAGGAAGAGAAAGAGGGGGAAGGAAGGAAGGAAGAAAAAGAAATTTCTTGGAGGATAGGTCAACTAAAAATCATATTGAACATCTATCATACAAATAATACACAACTTATAGCACATTTTTCTTGTCTTCTCTGCCTCTGATTGACCAAATTCACTTCACCATTTGCATTAATATAAACATTTTGACCTACCATTTACCTTTGTCACTCTCATGTTCCATCATAGTATTTCTGAATGCTGTTTACATATGTAGGGCATATTCACTTAAATAAATGCCACCTCGAACTCAACAGGTCCACAATTGAATTTATCCTTACATTTAAAATTACCACTGCTGGCAGGAATGCAAACTACTACAACCTCTTTGGAAGACAGTGTGGTGATTTCTGAAAGAACTAGAAATTGACCTTCCATATGACCCAGCAATCCCCCAATTGGGAATATACCCAGAGGAACTCAAATCATTCTACAAAAAAGATAACTGCACACACATGTTTGTTGCAGCTTCATTCATAATTGTAAAAACATGGAACCAACCGCGATGCCCTTCAAAGCTAGACTGGATAAAAAAATGTGGCACATATACACAATGGAATATTATGCAGCCATAAAGAGGAGTAAACATATGAACTTCACAGCAACTTGGATTGATTTAGAGACTGTCATACTCTGTGATCTATCACAGAAACAAAGAACAGAATACCATGTGTTCTCACTCATAAGCAGACCTTAAGTAATTATCATAATACTAAAAGAAAGGGATTGACAATAGTGGGAAACTGCCAGGGGAAGGGGGGTGAGATTGGTAGTTGAGGAAAACTCCCAGGGGAAGGAGGGACACATCTCATCAACAAGGGTACCTACATAATGAACATTTGTATACCTAACCCTGAATTGTACCCCACATCTTTAAAATAGAAGAAAGAAAGAAAGAAAGAAAGAAAGAAAGAAAGAAAGAAAGAAAGAAAGAAAGAAAGAAAGAAAGAAAGAAAGGAAGAAAGGAAGGAAGGAAGGAAGGAAGAAAGAAAGGAAGGAAGCTACCACTTCTGGCCAGATGTGGTGACTCACACAACTGGGCATGGTGGTGGGCACCTGTAGTCCTAGCTACTTAGGAGGCTGAGGTGGGAGGGTCACTTGAGCTCAGGAGTTCCAGGCTGCAGTGAGCCATGAGTGTGCCATTGTATTCCAACCTGGGCAACTGAGTGAGATCCTGTCACTAAGAAAAAGAAAAAGTCCATTACTTCCATACCATTCAATCAATTGGAAACCAGATCATTTTTTTCTGCAGCTTTAATGAAGTATAATTGGCATTCAAAAGAACAGCACACAATTAAAGTACATAATTTAGTGTGTCTGGACATATGTATATGAGGTGCAACCTCCAAAAAAGGAATTTATTTATAAAATATTGTGTATTTATTCTTTCATGTTTAAACTTTAGTCACCTTCAAAGCACTCTTCATTTGACTCAATACCCTTATTGAGATGCTTTTTCCACTGCTCAGAACAGTTTTTGAACTCATTCATTTTTATGCCTTTTAGTGCTTCTGTCATTTTTTTGTTTCATCTCTTTCACATAAGAAAATGTTCCCCTTTGAGACCTTTTTATCCAGGGAAACAAAAAGAAAATTCACTCAGAGCAAGATCAGGTGAATAAGGAGGGTGGGGCACAGGGGTCATGCCACTTTTAGTCAAAAACTGCTGAACACTCAGTGCAAGGTGGCCAGGTGTGTTATCATGGTGGAAGAATCAGTCACCTGTTTGCCAGAACTCATAATGTTTCTTCTGCAAATCATGATGCAACCTTCTCAAAATTTCCAGATAGAAGCTTTGGTTGACTGATTTGGAGGAACAAACTCTGAGTGTACTACAAGGGCCCATTCTCCAAAAGATAATTCTGGTTTTTTGTTGCTATTGTTCCTCTCTGTACATTTGCATTACTATCACCACAATAATAAAGATAAACATTTTGTCACTTCCAAAAGCTTCCTTGCATCCCCTTTTTTGTGGCAAAAAATAGATCACTGTTACAAATGTCCACATTCAAAATTTTAAAGTCCTCTTTTAGCATTTTTATACTAATTTTACCAAATTCACTATTATTAAATTTCCTAATTCACTATTACTGAATTTGTTTTTATGGACTTGGGCTTTTCTCTCCATCTTTGAGACTACACTTTTTATCATGTTTTCACTGAACGATTCTAGTAGCCTCTTGACTGGCCTTTTAACTTTACCACAGTGGTAGCCAGTGTACGAGTTGGCCCCAGTGATCTTTATCTGGTACACACAACCTTGTGTAGTTCTCTCACACAGTATGAGAGAAGATCCTGTGATAAGTGGGAGATATAAAGTACATAACTTCTGATATGGTGTTATGAAAAGACTTCATCTTCCATCTTGCTTTTTTGTTCTCTCTTTCATTCTAAGATAACTCACTCTTGGATCACTCACTCTGGTGGAAACCAACTTCCATATTGGATGTATACTCAGATAGCCTAAATAGAGGTCTAAGTGGTAAGGAATGGAAGCCTCCAGCCAACAACCATTGAGAAACTAAGTTCTGTCAACAGATATAGGACTGAACTTAGAAGAAAATTTTCTAGTCCCAACAACCCTACAGCCAGCCTCATATTATCATCATACTTAGAAATCTCTAGAGGTTTATTATTGTCTGTTACTTCGGGTCCAGATTTTTTTCTGCTTATATTACAGACCTCTAATTATCTGATAATACCCTATGTAACATAAGATTTCTGAACAACCACAGCTTCTCTGAACCTAACTACTCATTTCAATGTTATCCTTTACACATATTTTTCCACCTTTCTAAATATAGTTTTCATCTCTGCTTATCCAGCCTTCAAGTACCTTCAAGTACCAGGTCATAAATTACTTCCATAAAGTTTTTTTTCTTTTTATTATTATTATTTTTAAAATAAAGGTAAATTTGGGGTATCCTTATTGATGTTATGTGTCCTCCCCTCCTCCCTCCCCTGGCAGTGTTCCACTACTGCCAATCACTTTCTTATAGTATTATGAAAAATATTCAGGGTCTGCTTATGAATAAGTACATATAGTACTCAGATCTTTTTTTCCTGTGATAAATTACTGACTAAATTTTATAGACTCTAAATCCATCCAAGTTGCTCTGAAGTTCATAATTTTGTTTTTCTTTATGGCTGCATAATATTCCATCATGTATATGTATCACATTTTCTTCATTCTGTCCACCACAAAGTCTTTTTCAATGACGTTGTCCTATGCATTGATTTGTTCCATACAGCTAACTCAATTTTGCTCATATTTCATGTAAGTTGGTTCATCAGAGTTCATTTTTTAGAATCCATTCTCCAACTGCCACCACCTTCATAATATTTATCTCCCCCTCACCCAGTGTCCAGATAACCACTAATTTATTGAATATTTAATCCTGCCAACATTCATCCACCTAAGGTGCTTGTCCCAACAAAGTAATTTCACAGTGATCATTTTGTCATCAATATTTGTCCAGACACTGCTGCTATTATTATCTCACCTATTGTTAAAATGCTTTAAAATATTACTAATATCTTAGGATGAAGAACAGTGGAAGTAGACTAAAAGTACACAAATGGAAATCTGCAGAAGATACAGTCTAATGGTCTTCTTAATAACAATGCAGGCAATTTGAAATAGTGATAATAGTTTAAGATAAATGCCAATGGTATATTAATATTTAAATATTTAGTTCATGCCAAATCTAGGAGCAAAGTCAAAAATAATCAAGTGAACTAATAACTATACTAGAGTGACCAGATTTTATCTGATTGTTATAAAGTTATTTCTTTCTCTAAAATCAGAAGACATTTACATTTTAAAAGTCAACTGCCAATCAATAATTTTTTCTCATTTTAATCCATGTGAGGGTGTCTAAGTGTAGGGTCACTTGGTTTATGAAACTGAAAGACACAACTGCAGGTTATTTTTTATGGAACTGCTTTGTCAATTTGTGGTTGCCTTTTGGGGTCAGAATTATGATCTCACCTTTTTATCTGCTTCATCAGATAGCACGACATCATATTTATACTACTGCATTTGTATATTGGAGCTAGAAATCCCAACACAGTTTTAAAAAAGAAGAGGTTTGTATTTCTTTGAATGTATAGAAGGACTCAGTGTAGTGAATAAAAATTTTCTACAAGGGGAATGAAACCCAGAAACCAAAATAAATTTAATAGTTCCAAAAGCTGGTTCATGCTATTCTGTGTCTTAAAGTAATTTTTTAAATGAAGAAATCTACCAAAAAGCAAGGATTTGAGATCTAGCTAAGTATTTTGTACCAAATCTTTTTTTTTTTTTTTTTGAGTTGGAGTCTCACTCAGTCGCCCAGACTGGAGTGCAGTGGCCGCTCCCAGCCACCGCAGCCTCGACCTGCTGGGCTCCAGCGATCCTTCCGTCTCAGCCTTCCAAGTAGCTGAACTACAGGTGTGCGCTACCACACCCGGCTAATTTTTTGATTTATTGTAGAGATGAGGTCTCGCCAAGTTGCCCAGAGGGTTCTCGAACCCGCGGGCTCAGGCAAACCACTCACCTGAGCCTCCCAAAGCTCAGGATTACAGGCTGAGCCACGAAGCCCAGCTACCAAATCTTTATAAATGAAATTATATTAAGGGAAGATCCATTTCAGGTTAACTATCAAATGTTTTTATTGTTAATGGAAATAACCCATGTCATTATGCAGGGAACTGTTTTCTAAACTCATAAAGAGTTTTGAAATTTCTAAATAAATAAATAACTGGAAATTCTGGGTGATTTTAGAAAAAGCTAGACTCAAGAGAAGAACCTCAGAACCAAGGTGAAATGTCACATTTTCAATGTTTTTTGTTTGTTTGTTGGTTTTCCTTAGGCTACCGAGAAATTTCATGCTTAATGGCCAGACAGCAATGCTTTTGGTGAAATGAAAGTTCATGAAGACAAAATAAACTTGGAATTAGTTTTATAAAGGCTACATGTTTGATAGTAGAAAGGCACATTAACTATTCATCTATCAATTCAAAAAATATTTCTAAAGAGCCTACTCTGAACCAATAACCTCCCCCCAACATCCAGGCACTCATCACACGCACGCAGAATACATATGTGATCATCTCACGTTAATACATCCAAGGTATGAGCACAGTACCATTGGTGCACAGAGGGTCAGGTATTTAACTCTATCTGAAGACATGGGGGTGGGAGACAGCTTGCTGGAGAAGATAACAGTTGAGCTGAGTATTGAAGAATGAGTAGGAATCTTCCAGGTGGGAAGAAGCAAAGGGAGAGTGTTCAGAAAAGGAAAATAGTATGAACAAATGCACAGAAGGAAACATGTTCCTCCCAAGGAAGGAGAATAATTAGTCCAGGTTGGGGCACAGAGTACAAATGTGGATAATGCAGGGGATAGCGGCCAACCATCAAGGGAAGCATTCAACATACAGAGAGATGGAGAGGCTCTAAAGGATTTTAACAGAGGGAGCTATGAAGTTTGCACTGTGGAAATGCAACTCTGGTTGTGAAGGTAAATTGGAGTGGGGGGTGGCCTGTGAAAACAGGTAAGAGAAGTAAAGATAGTCCCAGTCAGAAATTACAAAGACCTGACCTGATGCAGTAGAATGTAGAAGAGGACAGACTCAAATTAGAGACGTATTACAGAGGTAGAATTAATAACCTTAATGGCCAATTGATTGTCTAGACTGAGTAACCCTAAGATGACTCTCACATTTCTGAATTGGGTGCCCAGGTAAATGTGACTATTCTGAGCCAGATTATGGTAGGTAGAGAAGAAGAATCAGTTGTACACTGTTATATTGATCGAACTGTGTTGCAATCTTATGAAAATAGCCAGTAAAAAAGTTAGATATTCCACTTAGACTGGCAAGAAAGAGGCCCAAGCTTAAAATATAAATCTGGGAGACATCAATATAACTAATAGAATTAGATAAGATCTCTAAGGAACAGTGATGAGAATATAGTTGCCATTTCAAAATCAACAGGAAAAAATTTTCAAAACCTACAACTCCAAGTCTGTATACTCTAGATATTTTCACATATCCAGTACCTGTCATAGAACCTTGAGACAGAATTGGCAATTTGACCAAATGACCGAACTGACTGGACTGGAGATGGAGACATTAACAAAGATGAAATTTAGTCAGCAATCAATTCTAAGAAGTTTTAATAGAGGGATAGGAAGAAAGGAAGTCAGTCTGTGGTACATTAGAAGTAAGGCGAAGGTAGTGAATTGAGAAAGTAGGGAGGAAGGATCAGTGGAAATAGTTACTCTTTTTTTTTTTTGAGTTGGAGTCTCACTCTGCCCCCAGGCTGGAGTGCAGTGGCTGCTCCCGGCCACCGCGGCTTTGACCTGCTGGGATCCAGCGATCCTTCCAACTCAGCCTTCCAAGTAGCCAGAATTACAGGCATGTGCTACCACACCCGGCTGATTTTTTGATTTATTGTAGAGATGAGGTCTCGCTGCCCAGGCGGGTCTCGAACCCACGGGCTCAGGCAATCCACTCACCTCAGCCTCCCAAAGGCGCGGGATTACAGGCTGAGCCACCGAACCCAGCAAAATAGTTACTCTTTTAAGAAGTTTAGCTATAAAGAGAAGGAGAGAAATAAATTGGTAGAAAGACTGAGTACAGAGAGGGACACATATTTGATGACGCTTACAGGCTGGGAGATGAATGCTGCCAACAAAGCTTTTAATCTACAGTAGCCATTGACTCTTGAAGCAATCAACCACAGAAAGAAAAAACTGTTTTCAGGAACTGACAATCTAGCTAACTCAATTGCCCAACGGCCAATCATTACTCAAGATTATTATTGGTGGGCATTCTGTGAATATTGCCTAGTGATTTATTTTCACAATGAACTGCACAACTGAAAATTTTCACATAAATTTTAGAAAGGAGTAATTTTACCAATTCCATATTTATTCAAAAGATTCACTATAATTTATTTCAATTCATTTTTCTTTTTCTTCTATGTTCTTCATCTCTCAAACAGCTACTAATCCAACCACATACTCCTCATTAAGTTATTGGGAGGAGTGAGTGTAAAGGGATAACAAAACAGTTTTTAACTTCTCAGACTACAAAAAGGAGCAGGAGACTCTATTTTGTTTCAGGAATTTTTTAAAAAGGAAGATAAAGAAGGAAAGGGGCAGGAGTCTAGAACAATGAAAAGACCTTTTTCTCCAACTCATGTCTTTTATTTTCTAATGTCCTAAAAATGATCAAATTCAAACAAAAGAAAAGAAACCTTAAGGAATGCTTCTACACTATTGACAGGAATATAAGCTAGGTCAGTCTCTGTGGAAAGCAGTGTGGTGTTTTGTCAAAGAACTAAAAAGTGAGCTTCCATATAATCCAGCAATCTCACTTGCAGAAATATACTTCAAGGAACAAAAATCACTCTATCAAAATGCAACCTGTACACATATGTTTATTGCAGCGCTATTCACATTAACAAAAACATGGAACCAATCCAGATGCCCATTGAAAGTGGACTGAATAAAGAAAATGTGGTACATTACATGATGAAATAAAACACAGCCATAAAGAAGTACAAATTCATGCCCTTTGTAACAATATGGATGCAGCTGGAGACCATCATTCTAAGTGAACTATCGCAGAAACAAAAAAACAGAATACCACATGATCTCACTTGTAAGCGGTCCCTAAATATCGGGCACATGAGCACAAAGGCAGAAACAATGGACACTGAGCAATAATAGCAGGGGTAAAGAGAGGGGGGACAAGGGGCACACAACCACCATTAAACACCAGGTCCACAACCAGGGGAGAAAAGGACTTGCTAGAAACCCAAAACTCACCTACACACAACTTACTTATGTAGCAAATCCCCACAAATCCCCTAAAACTCTGAAATTTAAAAAAAAGTTCTGAAAAGAAAAAAAAAGAAAGAGTCATTGATAAACATTGGTTTTCCACATATCTGAGATTAATTTTTGCTCTTGGATAAGAATAACTATACTCACATTTCTGAAAATTATATCCCCAAATTCAAAAAATAAGTTATTTACATAAATTAATATATAATGAATAAATAAGTTTATAAAATAACACGGACATCTCAAACACCAATTTTAGAGTTAGTGAAATTAAGAAAAATACTTAAAATTTGTTTATTTCAAAGGAGACCCTTATAGACCAATGACAATCCAGGAAATTGATATGTCATAAGAAAACTACCTACAAAAAAAAGCCCTGGGCCAGATGGCCTTCCAGCAGAGTTCTGCAAAACATACAAGGAGGAACTGATACCAATCCTATTGATGAACATAGATACTAAAATTCTCAGCAAGATCCTAGCAAAACAGATCCAACAACATATCTCAAAAATCATCCCCCACGACCAAGTAGGCTTCATCCCCAGGATGCGGGGCTGGTTCAACATTCACAAGACCATAAAAACAATTAAATACATCAAGAGATGCAAAAACAAAAACCACATGATTATATCATTAGACACAAAAAATACTTTCGATAAAATCCAGCACCGCTTCTTGATAAAAACCTGCAAATATCTAGGAATATATGGGACATACCTCAAAATAGTAAGAACCACCTATGAGAAACCTATGACCAGCATACTGCTAAACAGACAGAAATTGGAAACATTTCCCCTGAAAACTGGAATAAGACAAGGATGCCCACTCTCACCCCTCCTTTTCAACATAGGTTTGGAAGTCCTAACTACAGCAATCAGACAAGAGAGGGAGATCAGTGATATCAAAATAGGAAAAGAGGAAGTCAAGTTATCCCTCTTTGCAAGTGACATGATTTTATACCTCGAAAACCCAAGAGAATCTGTGAAAAAATCCCTCGCACTGATAAAGGATTTTGACGAAGTCTCAGGGTGTAAAATAAATGTGCAAAAGACAGATACATTTGAATACACCAACAATAAATAAACAGAAACCCAAATAAGAAGAACAATCTCATTCACAATAGCCTCACACACACACACACACACACACACACAAAAACCTTCCTGTCTTCTTAACCAGAGACATGAAAGATCTTTACAATGAAAACTACAAAACACTGCTTGAAGAAATCAAAGATGACACAAACAAATGGAAAAATATTCCATGCTCATGTACTGGAAGAATCAACACTGTTAAGACGTCCATCCTACCAAAGGCAATCTACAGATTTAACGCAAACCCGTTAAATACCACCAGCATTCTTCTCAGACCTGGAAACAACAATACAGGAATTCATATGGAAACATAAATGACCACTAATAGCCAAGACAATCCTCAGCAAAAAAAAAAAAAACAAAGCAGGAAGTATTATGCTCCCAGACTTTAAACTTTATTATAAAGCTACAATAATCAAAACAGCTTGGCATTGGTAAAAGAACAGAATAGAGATTCCAGAAGCAAAACCTCAATTTCTCAACCAACTCAGCTTTGATAAACACTCTACTCCCAACCACTGGGGAAAGGAGAAACTCTTCAGTAAACGGTGCTGAGAAAACTGGCTGATCACATGCAGAAGATTAAAACAAGACCTCTACCTATCACCATACACAACAATCAACTCTAAATGGATCAGAGACCTAAATGTAAAACCTCAAACTATAAGAACCTTAGAAAATGCAGGAGATGCCCTTACAGAAACTGGAACTGGCAACCAATTCCTGACCAAAATCCCTAGTGCCCATGCCATAAGAGATAAGTCAGACAAGTGGGACCTCATCAAACTAAGAAGCTTCTGCAAAGCAAAAGACACCATCAAGAGAGCAGAGAGACAGCCCACCTACTGGAAAAAAATATCTGCTAACTGTATGTCTGACAAAGGCCCAACATCTAGGATCTACAATGTACTAAAACTTGCAGAAAAGAAAAAAACAAACAACCCCATTACAAAGTGGGCAAAAGATACAAATAGACACTTCTCAAAAGAAGACATACAAGCAGCCAACAGATACATGAAAATATGCTCAGCCTCACTAGTCATCAAAGAAATGCAAATTAAAACTACACTGAGATATCACCTAACTCCAGTCAGGATGGCCATCGTCAATAACACAAAAAACAACAGATGCTGGAGAGGATGCAGGGAAAAGGGAACACTTTTACACTGTTGGTGGGAGTGTAAACTAATACAGCCTCTGTAGAAAACAGTTTGGCAATTCCTTAAAGATATAAAAATCAACTTTCCATACAACCCCGCAATCACCCTACTGGGAATATACATGGAAGAACTCAAATCATTCTATGAAAAAGATACCTGCCCAAGTATGTATATTGCAGCATTGTTCACAATAGCAAAAACATGGAACCAACCATGCTGCCCATCAAAAAAGGACTGGATAAAAAAAAATGTGATAGTAAAAACATGGAACCAACCATGCTGCCCACTGAAGCTGAACTGGATTTAAAAAAAAGTGGTACATATACACAGTGGAATATTATGCAGCCATAACGAAGGACAAACATATGAACCTCGCAGCAACTTGGATAGACTAAGAGCCTATCATACTTAGTGATCTATCGCAGAAACAAAGAACAGAGAACCATATGTTCTCACTCATAAGTGAACCTTAAATAATTATCATAATACTATAAGAAAGGGATTGGCAGTAGTGGGAAACTGCCAGTGGGGGGTGGGGGTGGCATTGGCAGTTGAGGGAAACTGAGTGAGAGGGCACACCTCATCAACAAGGGTACCAGAATAATGAACATTTGTATACCTAACCCTGAATTGCACCCCACATCTTTAAAACAAAGGAAAACAATTTTAAATTTTAAAAAATGTGGTATGTATACATGACGAAATATTACGCAGCCATAAAGAGGGACAAAATTATGAACTTCACGGCAATTTGCAAGGACTTAGAGTCTATAATACTGAGTGATCTATCACAGGAACAAAGAACTGAGTATTACATTTTCTCACTCATAGTGGACCTTGAACAATTATCGTAATACCATAAGAAAAGGATTGGCAGTAGTGGGAATCTGCTGGGGGGCTAGGGGGAGGCATACCTCATCAACAAGGGTACCTAAATAATGAACATGTGTATACCTAACACTGAATTGTACCCCACAACTTTAAAAAAATTTTTTTTTAATTTAACCTGTTTATTTCAGATTTAACTTTTTAAAATCCTTTTAGGATTTCAGAATCAAAGCTTTGACCTACCCATATAAGATTACTTGCATATTGCTTACACAATGTTTGCAATACCTGATACTGTGAACTAATGAGAAGTGCTTAATATTTTTAATTGTTTGCATTTAATTGAAATGAAAACAAATCATCAAATATAACAAAGAAAGAAAGATTAGGATTAAGTTATAACCAAAGAAGAAGTCCTTAATCCTTTCCACAGGTGCACTTACTGAATTGTTTGTGTGACATCTACCCATATGCTTTGGTAATTCGGGGGTCTGATAGTCCCTTGTTGTGTGAATGTATCATCTGTGTTTTCCATTAGCAATAATGGGTGTTACATATGCAAAGGAAGGGAAGAACAGACTTTAGACTCTGTCTATGATTAATAACAGCAGTGTTTTTCACCCTGGTGAAGTGTTCCTCAGAAAGCATCATATCTTATCTTTTTAATTCAACAAACTAGACTCCATACACTGACAGGTAGTAATACCATGAATCTCAATAATACAGAGAGTATAAAACAGGTTTGCGAAAGTGGAATTAAATGTTCTTCAAGACCTGATTATTTTAGACCTTGTCAACAGTTCAGGTTTATGTAACAGCATTAGAGTTACTAAATTGAGCTCTTCCTATGTTCTGAGGCACTAGGTATAGTTTGCACTCAGCAATTAATACTCCTGACTAGTATTTTGGTTTCTTTTTTCTTTAGGGGATGGGTGGGTGGGCAGAGAAAAAGATGTGTATTCAGCCCATGGTAACTTCAATTAGTTGCCAACCAAAGATTTTATCCTAGTAGCAAAACTAGAAGAAAAAAAATATTTTAAATTAATTTGAAGATGCCTACATTTCTAGAATGGCAGTGCTTTAACAGGGCTATGCAAATGAGTCCAATTTAGCATCTTGTATTCAGCTGGAAACCATTGCTAAATGATCAGGATAGCCAGTCACAGATATTAAAATGAATTATATCTAATCTGAATTTTAGTCACGCTACATTAACTAATAGAAAGTTATTAACATTTCAAGAGAAAAAAAGCTTTTGCCTGCAAAATTAACAGTGGCTGAGATGTGACCTGTGAGCCATGAAGCCTGATCACTGTAATGACAGTGTAATGGCATATTTACATTAAAATCTCTGCAGCTAATATGGGATTCAGAATTGGACGGTAAGTCGAGGATTATTTAGTCTGGCCTGTTGGCCTTTCTCTAAGTAGTTTTTTTTTTTTTTCTTCCTTTCTTTTTTTTTTTTTAACTTCAATACAAATCTGAAACTTTTCATTTCATGACTATTTATGTGACCAGTTTCTACAGCTCTGTCTCTCCATCTTTACATGACCAGTTTTCCCTTTCATTTTTTTCTCTTGCTTCTTTTTTAATATATTTCTTTCTGTACATCTGTTTTTCTATCTTTCTTACCCTGTCTCTTTTTTATTCCCTTTTTCCTTTGGCTTGATGAACTTTAGGAAACTGGTGTTCAAATGCAACCTAGTGGGGAGAAAGAGAGTGGTTTCTTCATTTTTTCCTACTATTTGGCTTCAAAAACCATACCATTTTGATGTTTTTCATCTATTTTTTAAAATTCACATTAGAGAATGCTGTTTTGCCACAAACAATGATTTGAAATGAGTAACAGTACAGCTATTCTTATCAATCTCTAAAAACGTGGGAGGTATTTCTGTTATCAGATTGTTTTTCCTTTCATTAGTTTAGAAATTGAAGATTCAACAATGTCATTTGCATAATCTACAGCACTCATTTTCTTTGTAGATGCAGGTCATTACTGTTGTTTCTTTTCCTTTCTTTTTTTCTTTTAATTGTAGACAGTAACAAAATAATAACAAGACTCAAATTGAACATTAATTTTATAGGTGTTTGGACTTGAAAGAACCCTTTTATAAAGAAACAATCTAGAGAATGGCATAAAATTCTGGATTGCAGAGAACTAAGTTCACAAATACTCACAAATGTCATAACACTAGTTTATTTTTTAACTTGTCAAATTTGCAAATATTGAACTCTAAACAGTACTTTGATAATAAAATACAATGGAGAGGCATTTATCTTTTTTAAAAGGAAAGCGAACAAAAGACAAACAATGGGTTCTTTTAATGCAATTGATGTTTGACACTTAGATACTTTGCCACAATTTTGTTTCGAAGATTAATTCAATCCATTCTTCTCTAATCATAACAACAAATAAAGCAAATATATATTTCTAAACTAACTTTCAACAATTTAGCATTGTATTGCCTTCTCCATTATTAAAGAAGATGCTAACAAATATTTCTTTGCATTTCTTAGGTTTATTTTTTAAATGTCTTCTAAAAGAGGACTTTATTTTAAAGCAAATTATCCTATGTAAACTATGGATTTGTGCACAAGTGTATTTTGGCACAGACACATGTCAATCACAAAGGACGTTATGATAAAAATGCCACCTCAGTTCCATTTCCTAATTAGAAGAAAAGTATTAATATGGTGACACTGGCTTGACTGACATGAATCTATGATAAATGTCTGCCAGGCTCATATTTATAATAAATACAGGTGATGGATTTGTAGTAAAACCAAAGCTTCATTCAGTTTCTTGGATTTTTATTAAAATACAAGCATATCATAAATGTTGATTTGAAGAAATAACTAGAAATTTGATCTGATGTAATATGATGCAAATTAAGTTTAAACAGTTTGAACTTTGATATTTCTAAATGCATTGCTATATTTTGAATTTTTTATATAAAATGAAGGTGCCAGGCTAAAATGAACTGACAACTAGTGTTTAATTTTTCTTCTAAAACTTATCTATCCCTTTTCACCACTGACAAAAGATGGTTATTCTGTATGTTTATAGAGAATAAACAAGTATGCTTTGGGTATAAATACAAATCATATAAAAGCTTATATTAAATATTATTAAATTATAGTTTAATCTTGTTGAAGTAAATATGAGTGCCCATATCTCATTTATTTTTCCTTGAAATTTTTGTTGCTCTCACAAAGAAAGATTACATTGCACATGTAGTAACACAATATGGGATTATCATGGATAGCATATGTATAGGTATACACATACATACACTCCAGAAGGTCCACTGCTGAAAAGGTAGAAAGTCCTCTTTCAGAGGCAGCATATTTTGTAGTTTACAGCAGATTCTAAAGCCATATTCTAGATTATGAGTTAGCTTTGCCACTGTCAGCTGTGTTTCTTCAAACAAGTTTCTGAACCCCCATTTCCTCACCTATAAATGATGACTTTTTTTTTATCAATCCCATGAAGTTATTTTGAGGATCAGACAAGTTGGTAAAATGAAGGACTTTTAACAGTGCCTAACCTATAACAAGTTATCAGTAAATATTCTCTACAATGCTAGGTATTATTACTACTACTGTTATTAATAATTACATTAATTGTCTATCAGAGATGGGTGATAAGCACAGGCAAGTTTCAATTATTACATAAATCACTTGGCACTTTGGTGTATAAATAAGAGGCTAAGTAGTGCCTAGGGCCAATTGATAAATATACATGTTTCCAACCAAGAAAGAAGAGACCCATAAAGTATGGTTTGAGTGATATCACAAAAGTCTTCTTACTCAAATTTGCCTCCCTTTTAGTATAAACTTGAAGAAGTCGCTTAAGCTTTGTAAGCCTTGATTGCCTTATCTACAACTGCCTCCTGTTGTTACCAAGCAATCAATAGGCTCACTTTCCAATAATCAGAGACTAATATCATGGCATCAGCTTTTGAGGAAAGAAAGGCTTTCTTCCGAGTTGACTGACAAGGAGACATGAGGAAACACAAATCCGTCTCCACAAGCTAGAGTTTAGGTCGGTTTTTATAAGCATAGGGTAAAGAGATGTGATCTCATTCGTTCTTGCAATTAGGTATTGCCAGGAGGCAGGATCTGATTGGATCCTGCCATGGTTAACACAAAAGCTCAGTTTGATTGGATCCTGCCACAGTGGTATCTATTTCTTAATTCAGTACTCTCTGGGTCCTGCCACTTGGGTTCCAACTGAATTTGTACACTTGGTTCATTTTAGTGTGCTCAACTTACATGACCTTTAACCAGAGGTCCATGGTCCATGGCAACTAAAAGCTGAAAATAAAAGCTCACAATACTGTTACATAAATGTTGAACCAGATTGATCTGGTGGGGTTACACCATCAAAACACCAAAAGCTGCCATTGCTAGCATTTAAACATTCTTGGTTAAGTAGAAATGTCCTGGTCAACTAACCAAAGAAAGGAAACACCAAGCAAAAAATCACTGTGTTCTAAATAAACGACTATGAACATGAGAATCATAATTGTCTTTCTAGTTGAATCAGAAATAGAAACTATTAGAACAATAAACCTAATATTAATTTTCATAATTAAATTCCATTGTGAATAGTGTGTTACAAAAAGACGTAGAATGGAAAACATACTGTGTTTTTGGCAAAGTGAGTAGAGCCAAACATCTCTATTTAAAGCCAGCCTAATAGTTTGAATACATCACTTGGATTTCTGAATCATTTGAGTTTCTTCCTTCCCTGAAGTTTTCCTTCACTAAAGTTGACTAGTCCACACCATGACATCTGATTCTTATCTTTGTATCATTAGGTGTATGTCTATATCCTTAATTTCTTTCAGGGCAAATTCTATATTTTATTCATCATTGTAATTTAAAGAGATTTCTATTTTTAAGGTAAATATAAATGAAATGTTAGTCAAATCTCAACTCGGATGAGTTTATGATATTTTTTATCCAACATGTATTCTTAATGACAATTGAATAAGGATGTAAACAAAAGTGAACAGATTATTTTATAGCATATATTTTGATCAAAAAAACTATAGCTACTGCTTTCTTTAAGTGTAAAGTTATACAATAATAAAAAGATGGTTAAAAATATCCATTATAAACTCTAGTTTTTAAAATAGGTAAATGTTTCCTCCAAATGAGATTATTTAACTTTTATTGGGGTAGTATGTGAAGGATACAAATGAAACATAATCTTACTCCTGGCTGAATTTTTCCGGACTGAAGTTTTTTCCTTATGACAAAGACATTATTTAAGTTGATGCAATCAACAAAAAGGGGGAAACAGTCAAATGTATCAGATTCATTCTACTGGTTGTTTCTTTCAGATTTTGCTCTAATTAGATCATAGATTCAGTCTCAGAAGGTCAACTTTACAA